>NW_025062322.1:0-35619 GCF_000002995.4 Brugia malayi
TCTCTGCAAATATAACAATATCACTAGAAGACGTTTTGATTACTACATTAACTCATACCATTTCTCTACCTATATAACAAGATCACTAGAAGGTATTTTGATTACTTCATTAACTCATACCATATCTCTACAGATATAACAATATCATTAGAAGACATTTTGATTAATTTATTAACTCATACCATATCTCTACCAATATAACAAGATCACTAGAAGGTATTTTGATTACTTCATTAACTCATACCATTTCTCTACAGATATAACAATATCACTAGAAGACGTTTTGATTACTTCATTAACTCATACCATTTCTCTACCGATATAACAATATCACTAGAAGACATTTTGATTAATTCATGCCACTTCTCTGCAATTGTAACAATATCACTAGAAGACATTTTGATTAATTCATTCCCCTTCTCTACAGAGATATAACAATATCACTAGAAGACGTTTTGATTACTTCATTCACTCATACCATTTCTCTACAGATATAACATTATCACTAGAAGACGTTTTGATTAATTCATTCCCCTTCTCTACAGATATAACAATATCACTAGAAGACATATTGATTAATTCATTCCCCTTCTCTGCAATTGTAACAATATCACTAGAAGACATTTTGATTAATTCATTCCCCTTCTCTACAGATATAACAATATAACTAGAAGACGTTTTGATTACTTCATTAACTCATACCATTTCTCTACCTATATAACAAGATCACTAGAAGGTATTTTGATTACTTCATTAACTCATACCATTTCTCTACAAATATAACAATATCACTAGAAGACATTTTGATTAATTAACTCACACCCATTCTCTACAGATATTACCATATCACTAAAAGACGTTTTGATTACTTCATTAACTCATACCATTTCTCTACCAATATAACAAGATCACTAGAAGATATTTTGATCACTTCATTTACTCATACCATTTCTCTACAGATATAACAATATCATTAGAAGACATTTTGATTAATTCATGCCACCTCTCTGCTAATATAACAATATCACAAGAAGACATTTTGATTACTTCATTAACTCATACCATTTCTCTACCAATATAACAAGATCACTAGAAGATATTTTGATTACTTCATTAACCAATACCATTTCTCTACAGATATAACAATATCACTAGAAGTTTTGATTACTTCATTATCTCATACCATTTCTCTACAGATATAACAATATCACTAGAAGATGTTTTGATTACTTCATTAACTCATACCATTTCTCTACCAATATAACAATATCATTACAAGACGTTTTGATTACTTTATTAACTCATACCATATCTCTACAGATATAACAAGATCACTAGAATACATTTTGAATAATTCATTCCCCTTCTCTGTATATATAACAATATCACTAGAAGACGTTTTGATTACTTCATTAACTCATACCATTTCTCTACAGATATAACAATATCGCTAGAAGACATTTTGATTTATTCATTCCCCTTCTCTGCATATATAACAATATCACTAGAAGACGTTTTGATTACTTCATTAACTCATACCATATCTCTACAGATATTACATTATCACTAGAAGACATTTTGATTAATTTATTCCCCTTCTCTACAGATATAACAATATCACTAGAAGACGTTTTGATTACTTCATTTTCCTTCTCTACAGATATAACATTATCACTAGAAGACGTTTTGATTACTTCATTAACTCATACCATTTCTCTACAGATATAACAATACCACTAGAAGACATTTTGATTACTTCATTAACTCATACCATTTCTCTACCAATATAACAAGATCACTAGAAGATATTTTGATCACTTCATTAACTCATACCATTTCTCTGCAGATGTAACAAAATCACTAGAAGACGTTTTGATTACATCATTAACTCATACCATTTCTCTGCAGATGTAACAATATCACGCCATTCCTCTGCAAATGTAACAATATCACTAGAAGACATTTCGATTAATTAATGCCACTTCTCTGTAAATATAACAGTTTTACTAGAAGACATTTTGATTAATTCATGCCACTTCTCTGCAAATATAACAATATTACTAGAAGACATTTTGATTAATTCATGCCACCTCTCTGCAAATATAACAATATCACTAGAAGACGTTTTGATTACTTCATTAACTCATACCATTTCTCTGCAAATATAACAATATCACTAGAAGACATTTTAATTTATTAACTCACACCATTTCTCTACAGATATAACAATATCATATCTCTACAGATATAACAATATCACTAGAAGACGTTTTGATTACATCATTAACTCATACCATTTCTCTGCAGATGTAACAATATCACGCCATTCCTCTGCAAATGTAACAATATCACTAGAAGACATTTCGATTAATTAATGCCACTTCTCTGTAAATATAACTATATCACTAGAAGACATTTTGATTAATTCATGCCACTTCTCTGCAAATATAACAATATTACTAGAAGACATTTTGATTAATTCATGCCACCTCTCTGCTAATATAACAATATCACTAGAAGACGTTTTGATTACTTCATTAACTCATACCATATCTCTACAGATATAACAAGATCACAAGAAAACATTTTGATTAATTCATTCCCCTTCTCTGCATATATAACAATATCACTAGAAGACATATTGATTAATTCATTCCCTTCTCTACAGATTTAACAATATTACTAGAAGACGTTTTGATTACTTCATTAACTCATACCATATCTCTACAGATATAACATTATCACAAGAAGACATTTTGATTACTTCATTAACTCATACCATTTCTCTACCAATATAACAAGATCACTAGAAGATATTTTGATTACTTCATTAACCAATACCATTTCTCTACAGATATAACAATATCACTAGAAGTTTTGATTACTTCATTATCTCATACCATTTCTCTACAGATATAACAATATCACTAGAAGATGTTTTGATTACTTCATTAACTCATACCATTTCTCTACCAATATAACAATATCATTACAAGACGTTTTGATTACTTTATTAACTCATACCATATCTCTACAGATATAACAAGATCACTAGAATACATTTTGAATAATTCATTCCCCTTCTCTGTATATATAACAATATCACTAGAAGACGTTTTGATTACTTCATTAACTCATACCATTTCTCTACAGATATAACAATATCGCTAGAAGACATTTTGATTTATTCATTCCCCTTCTCTGCATATATAACAATATCACTAGAAGACGTTTTGATTACTTCATTAACTCATACCATATCTCTACAGATATAACAAGATCACTAGAAAACATTTTGATTAATTCATTCCCTTCTCTGCATATATAACAATATCACTAGAAGACATTTTGATTAATTCATTCCCCTTCTCTACAGATTTAACAATATCACTAGAAGACGTTTTGATTACTTCATTAACTCATACCATATCTCTACAGATATAACATTATCACAAGAAGACATTTTGATTACTTCATTAACTCATACCATTTCTCTACCAATATAACAAGATCACTAAGAAGTTTTGATTACTTCATTATCTCATACCATTTCTCTACAGATATAACAATATCACTAGAAGATGTTTTGATTACTTCATTAACTCATACCATTTCTCTACCAATATAACAATATCATTACAAGACGTTTTGATTACTTTATTAACTCATACCATATCTCTACAGATATAACAAGATCACTAGAATACATTTTGAATAATTCATTCCCCTTCTCTGCATATATAACAATATCACTAGAAGACGTTTTGATTACTTCATTAACTCATACCATATCTCTACAGATATAACAAGATCACTAGAATACATTTTGAATAATTCATTCCCCTTCTCTGCATATATAACAATATCACTAGAAGACAGTGCTGAAGTTCCTCCGGGATTGTATCGTTGTTTTTGTTCCTGTTTGGTAGTTGTAGATTTAATATTGAGTTGAGTGAGTGAATGTTGACAGTTTCTAATCTGTTCATTCACATTAACTAAACTTGTTAAAAAGTTTCTTAGTTTGAGAATTGACCAAGGCATGTCCTTCTTCTTATGTTTATATATTTTATTTAATATCCATAATGGCAACTTGCTCTCGATCAAGATTTCAATATTTGAATGTTCGAGGCTTTCTCCTAGAGCTTCTAACTGGCGTAGTACTCGTTCTATGTTTTCAATTGTTCCAATCCATTCTCTTTCATTTCGTTTAATTGATTGGAGTTCGTTGTAGAGTAATGTTGTTACTATTGAGTGATCGCCATATTTTTAATTGAGCAGTTTTCTGATGACTCCATAATTCTCTGGAGCTATATCATATCCAGATATTGCTTGTAGAGCTTTTCCTTTGAGACATGAGTACAAGTAATTCAATTTTTGTATTTCTAGAATCGCTTGTGTGTGGACTGCTTCGTTAAAACTGCTCCAATAGGGTCTCCATCGAATAGGAAGCGATAAATGAGGAAGATTTACATTAATATTTGAAGAAGGAGTAAATTTTGCTTCTTCTTTTGTTTGTTTGTTCGTCAACTCCTTTGAGAGTTGTTTTAAGTTTTGATCGACTTCATCCTTGTGCATTGTCAGTGTTATTATCGCTTCCTTTCCTTCGTGTAATAATTGAAATATTCCTTGGTCACCTTCTGTTACTGTTTTGTATTTTTCTTCTTCTTCTTCTCTTCTTTTCATCGTGACGATTTGTTGAGTATATGTGAACCATTTATCGTTGATAGATTCAAGCGTAGTCACGCATAATTGGATTCTTCGAAGTTTATCTTCTAATACTCTTTTTCTTATCACATAAAAATCTTCTTTTTCTTCTATTGTCATATTTGGATCTGGAAATTTGATCTCCAGTTGATTTACTTCTTTAAGAAGACTGACTAACCTTTCCTTTGCCGGTTGAAAGCTCGCGATAATGTGGCTTGACTTGTTCCCGGCTCGTGGCACCAAAAAATTATTTTGTCGTGAAAGGTTGTCTGTTGGTTGATATTCGAATTGTTGCAATACAGTAGGAAGATTAATAAACCTTTATTTTTCGAAAATGTAGTATTAATAAACAGAGCAGTAAAATAAAAGAGAAGAAATTTATATTAAAGAAGAAGATTGGAGGAATTGATATTGGTTAACAAAGTAGTAGTCGACAATGATGATAATGATAATGAATGTGAAAAAATTAACCCGGTTTGTTTGTTAGAATTGAATTTATATGAGTAAGGATTGGGCGTGTCTAGGATAAAAATCATATATGTAAAGAATTGAAAGTGTTTTACAATGAAAAGATTAGATGAAAGCTAATTACAATTTTACAGTAAAATTATATGTGTAAAGAATTGGAAGTGTTTTACAACGAAAAGATTAGATGAAAGCTAATTACAATTTTACAGTAAAATTATATGTGTAAAGAATTGGAAGTGTTTTACAATGAAAAGAAGAGATGATTTATGATAGTATGAAATTAGTTAGGAGTTTTTCGCGAAATTATAATTCGCGACAGGAGTGGTTTATAATTAGAATTTTTATACAAAGGATAAATTGTCTAGACATTATAGCAAGTAACTTTAACAATAGGTTTTACAATGAATATCACAATGAATTGAATGGATATCACGAAAGAAAGTACAATGAGTTGTCTAGACATTATGATAAGTGGCTACTATGAGTTGCAATAAACACTACATGATAGATGCTCATTGTATATGAATTGATATAAGATCAAAAGTCAATTAAACCATTACGATGAATTGTAAAAGACATCAATGGATTAAGCTATATTAAGCATTGTTAACATTTATTTAGTGCTTCGCGATGTTAAAATCTGCGATAGTTGTATCGTTACTAATTTGATTTCCGAACTACTAAAATTATGAGCAATTGAATTGCTATCATATTGCTCGTTTTTTTTTGCTCTAATTTTTTATAATCAACTTTTGTTGGTAGTAAAACTAGATCCTGTGCAGCAATACATTCAACGTTTAATACATCATTCATATTACGATGAATTGGTCGCCCAATGATATGTGGAATGGACTGAATTAAATTTTTTCAACGAAAAAATCCTATAAATAGATTGTATATATTTAGTTCAAGTTTTTAACTTTTCATGCGTTTCTTTTTTTTTTTTTTTTTTTTAACTTTTCATTTCAAGCTATTCATCAGTTCTTATATATAAATCTATCTTTTCACTTATTGATCATTACCTCTAATTTCTTCCTTGTTGAACAATAGGAACAATCTACACGGTTGAGTGAGATTAGCCTTATAACTTAACTAATATGAATGATTCGGAATGAGACCTTATAATTAAATGGTGTTAATGTGTTCTATTGTAGATCGCCTAATCTGGATATCTATCTTTCAGCACTGATGATGGATGTATCGGACATCGGCAACTTAGCATCTGATAGTTCCGCGGTATGTCTATTAGGATTGCGTACTAGTAGCAGTTGAAAATTTTGGATTGATTTAGATATTTTGCTTAGTTCAGTAAAGCTTCTTTGATTGTGTTTAGAAGACATTTTGATTAATTCAAAACTTCTTTTCTAAATAGCTCGTCACACTATTTCGTTTTACTTCATTCTTTACGGGTTGACATCTCAATGCAACAAATCTCCCTACACCTTCACAAGGTGCCACTCGTAAACAAGCCTGCAACAGCAGCAAACTGTTGATCAGCTAGCTGTATCAGCTGCAGTTGCCACTGCACAACAACAGCAGCAAATGGGCGGTGCTGTTGGCTGTGATGACGATCCATCTCCATAATCTGCATACGCAATCACCTGAGCTACTGGTCCACAAAAAGGGTCTCGTCTCAGGCAAGCATTAATATTCCGAATTAATATTTCTTCACATAAGGCATTCATACCGTTATTTGATGTTAAAATTCGTAATGCACTGTGAAGTTAGGGAAATTAGAAGTCTTCAGATTTTGTATTTAAAGTCAACATGTCATGCCAGAGATTCTGTATCAGCTTGTTTTACCTTAAGAAAATGGTTAATAATCTACACTAGCTGATCATTGCTAACAAAAAAAATTTGTGCAATAAAAGGAGAATCTCTACTATACGAAATAGAAATGCGTTGTTTTGTTTTCAAAAATGCATTGAAGTAGTATAAAAATAAGACAATAAGTAAATTTCGGGCGTCGCAATGGATACTCAAATGACAGAAAATTCAAAAATGAAAATTCACTCAATGATCTTGCAAAAGCGACAAGCTCAATTACTATGGTGCTATTGCAACACAACAAGATGCAACAGGTGGACTTCAGCCATTACTCAGCCATTTATAGGATATTAATGGTTAGTCTTCCACTGTTTGCTAGGCCATAAAGATGATTGGATAAAATTAAAAAATATCAACTCCAGTATTAGCGTAACAGTTAATAGTGTATACTAGTCGCAAATCTAGTCATAATCCTACCAAACGTTTAACGTTGCATGCGTATATACTTAATGTTACAAATTAATCAAGAAAATTATTTTTTGATAACATATAAATGAATAATAAAAGTATTTTTACGTTACATTGAATAAATAACAATTGCAAAAATTCTACTTATTTCAACATTTTATAATATTATCAGATAACATAAGTAATAAGTTAAATTTAATATTATTAAGTATCATTTTAAACAATAATTGTCAAATGATTTAGGTTAAAATAGTTTACTATTATTGTTAATATTATATTATTACTATTACAATTATAATAGTGAAGAAATCTTTGAAAATTCCGAATCTCTTCTTTCCTTATTTTATGCAAATTTTTGTTCCTTCTTTTTCTTTTGCACACATGTAAATTACTTATATAATGGTTCACTCTTTCTCAACAATGGCATTATTTAAGAGCATGGGAGTGGTATAGTTTTGCTTGATAGTTGCTTTTCTGTCTTTATCGTATAATTTTAAGATAATCATATGCACATTTCTGTATATAGAGGACAATAGAATATGTGGGAATATAACACGTGTTGCATATGTTTCTTACTTAAGCTTATTTGCTTACTTGCTTAAATGTCTATTATAACATTTTGTTAAACATTATAGCAATTTGTTAAGCATGTAATTATTTCGAAATGTAAACGGCTAGAAAATATATGGCGGATAAATGAAAGATTTGCGCTGCCTTATCTTTTATTTCCATAGAAATTTTATCATTTTATGTAAATATAATTAATAATTGATAATTTGAAATTTAAACTTTTGTGTTGTTATTCATTTCGTACTCAATTTTTAATTCTGAAATAATATTATATTAATGAAGAAAGAAATAGGAAATTATAAGGGATAAATGAGAAGAGGATCGGAAGAGGTTGAAGTTTTTGAAATAGTAATATAATGGACTTAAATTTCCCGATTGTATGGTCTATAGTTTACATGCTTGAATTACATTTAAATATATTTGAAAGTTTGGATGAATATTACGACAATTTAAACTTTTCAGTGACATTAGAAGCTTGGGTAATTATGATTAGATATCAGTACAAAAACATTATTGTCATTCTAGATGATAGCAGTGGGGGTTGTAATTTAAGTCAAACTGATAATAGTGATAAAAGTTTCGATTCAGGACGAAAGACGAGAGAATTATTAATTGAAGATTATCTGATAACTCTTCAAGGTCACTTCCTTTTGTTTTGGATTTCATATTTTGATTATTTTTATATCAATAACATATGCATTATATAAGAAATGACTGTAAAACATTAACAGATATGAGATAAAGAAATTCCCTTTTTTCTGAATAGTAAAGTTTACAATTTAAAACTTTGATAGTTGGAAAATATGATAATTTGAATGTTGATAATTAAATTCTTCCTTATGCAGTGATAATGTAACCAATTAGGTTAGCTAATCTATTAATGATAATAACATTGATACAATTCTTTGTGTGATAATAAAAAATGTTGAATTTTTGAATTCATTTAAACGGTAAAAATTTTTTAATTGAAATCTGTTTGTCAGTACTGTTAGAAGCTTAGCGGTTTGGTATCTGCTAACGGAAATTGGATGTCAAATTAAGACGGAGAATTTTGACGTACTTTATTTTAGTATCATTAGAATGATATTATTCTCTGTTTTCATCTTTTTTTCATCATATTTTTCCAGAAGTATCCAGTTATTTGTTTGTTTCATTATAATATTGGATTTTTGATTTGATTAGCTTTTCAATATACTATTTGATTATATATATATATATATATATATATATATATATATATAATTTTCGTTTCGATTATTTTTATAATATTGAAAATTTTTCATTTGATTTTTAATTTGATTAGCAAAGTAGCTCTCTACGAAAATGTTATTAACGTATGCTTAGACGGTAACTTTTTTCTTTCAAAGTTTCATTACAGTTGCGGAAAAAGAACATTGTGCTTTAGCCTTTACCCTGATCTGAAATATAAACGTTTCGAATAGAGCACAATGTAACTTTAATAGCCTAATTAAATCACACAATCAGAGATGTTTATTTTTTTTTTTTTCGTAACTAGAGTAAGGAATATTTGGTGCTATTTTATATTATATTAATTAAACGATCATAAAGTCTGACGAAATGTTCAATTTAGATTCTACAGCTATGTCACCGGATCGTTTTAAAAGAAAGGAAATTAGAACTTTAAAACAACGATGGATAATGTAAAGTTATAAAACTCCTTTATTTTTCCTAATTTCTCTACGCTACTTTACGACATAGAATAATTTTATCGATCAATCGGGAGTGAGATAATCAATATTTTACTTTTCTTCAGGAAGCATAAGGATCGCACGGATGATATACCAAATTGTCCATCTATCGAGGACATTATTGATATGCCAATACCTAATGAAATCCCGTCCGTTTTATTTCATATCTTCAGTTTAATTTAGTATTTTATTTTACATGAAAAATTTACGAAATACGCAGTATATTATTGAACGGATCAATCATCGTTACTTATATGATATCTCTTACTTCAATATTGTCAATGTAATTCATATTCCACTAGGAAAAAAAAAAAAAAAAAAACTAAAATTAAAAACTCTTGCATGATTAAAGTTAGATTATTTTCCTTACTTTATTAATTACAAAATAAAGTAAGGAAAATAAAAAATATTTGAAAAAAATACATGAGTAACGTAAAATATGGATGAATGTTTCTTATTCTTGGTCACTTTTCATTTATTTTTTTAACATTCTATAAAAAAAGTAAGTAAATGACCAATATATGTTTTTCAGACCGTCCGACAAAACAGAAACCAGTAATGTCATAACTGATTTGTCAATCTCAAATGCTAAATTACTGAATGGCACAATGCAATCACAAACAACATATAGTAATTCTTTCCTATTATATTTTAAATAAGCAAATTTATAATAATTGGTGACACAGTATTGTGTGACATTTCTTCCTGAGACATTTAACCATTGCTAACAGATCATTCATCTTTATAATTATGTATTTCTTATCAACTTCTACTGGATAAATCCTCTTTTCTTCATTGTACAGTTGACCATTTATGTTAATAACAAAAAAGAAAAATCATTCGTTTATTAAAATTATCGAATATTATTCTCAACTTTTTCTTGTCTAATAATTTTAAGTAAAGAAAAGTGACATTTTCAGCATGTGAAGCAGATTCCATGCATATTCTTACGATATCCTTAATATTTGACCTTTCGCTTATATTTTTCTCTCCATTCTTAAGTCACTCAAACCAGAATTAAATATGAGTTATTTTGATGATTAGATTACAAACTTAATAATACTCATAGTAATATCAATATCTTATGTAATGTAATTAGATTTTAGATTTCTGTAAACTATTTTAATTTAATATGATGAAAAAAGAAATTATTGGAGAAGGCTTAATCTTCTTCAAAACTAATTGAATTATAGATTATCATAGAAAAGCATAGTAATACAAGTTTAAAATACATATTATGCTTTTGCTTCGAAATTATTTATTAATTAAATGAGCTGATATTTGTTATTGAAGTTTATAATATGTACAACGATGATGTATGTATGTATGAAAGATACGATAGATTGCATTCATCTTTGATGGATCCAATTTAAAATTAAGTTATTTGAATTGAGCTGCGCAAGAGAACTCAACAAAATCTACGGGTCATGAAACATCGGTAGCACCAAAACGGTTCCATCGAAATTATCGCAAACGACAACGACATTCTCGGAAAAGCAGCAGGCGTCATAGATCAAATATAGATTCATCCACTTCAAAGTTAGTTCCTAAAATGTAACAAACGAATCAGTGAGAGTTAAGTTCTCCTATATTGGTTTTAATATCTGTTTAAATCAGTTAAAATTATATTGTTTGTTTTGTTTTGAGAATTATATATATATATGTGTTTCATGTTATGAGAATTTCTCAATAGTTATTAATTATAGAGAAAATCAGTTTATAAATTAACTTTTAGAAGAAACCAACTTTAATTTACTTTTGAAAAGATTTAGTGAAGTGATCAAAAATATTCCTTATCTGTTGAATTATAATAATTATGTTATAATCTTTTTGATTATCAATTAATCTATTTTTATAGTAGTGAATTTGTCATCCAGAGTTCAGCTTCCGAAAGACGTGATGATATCTCGATGTGTCCAAATATCCAAAATATTTGCAATCTTAATCAAAGCAAAATAGAGTTCATTTTATACTGATTATCAGAAATACTTTTATCAAATTTATAACAAATTTTTAATTTGAAATAGCATGTTTTACTGAAAAAAAATCCCATTATTCATTAATATTTGCAAGGATAGAAGAAAGTAATTTAGAAAAAAAAACTTAAATAATGAAAGAAGAATAATATGCCATCAATAACAAAAAAAACAAATTTATGATATAAATAATTTATATCCAATATATAAATTATTTACTGACATTGATAAAATGAAAAGTTTTTATTTTGAGTGTTTCAATCTTCTCTTTGCTTAGATAATTATCTTCCATTTATCAGAATTGCAATTTTTTAAGTTATAAATTAACTTTGATTATCGTTAATGTGGATATACTAAAATTAATTTTATTAATTTCTAATAATTTTTTTCTTTTTATAGTGATAAAATATCTGCTCATCGATTTTCCCATGCATTTTATCAATTACTTGATGATTTTCTTCTTCTTCTAACTAAATTAATACAATTGTTGAAGGATCATCCGGTAAGTATCGTATAAGTATGAGATAATTATATTTAGTAATAAACGAAAGAAAAATTTAAATAATGATGGGTACCATATAGCAAGTAAAATAGTTATTTGTTGATGACAATGATAATTGTTTATAATCAATAATAAAACTCTTTGGAGAATAATAATTATGATTTAATAATTTCCTCTCAGTTATTTTTCAACTTTTATTTAAACCAAAATAAAATTACAAATTATCTTCAACTAATAAGATTTATTCTAACAATTTAAAACTAAAATACCTGTTTTAATTTTAAATTGCTATTTTTCTTTTTTTTTTCCCTCTATAGTAACAATCTACATTACGTGAAACGATATCAATTCGTGTATTCTGCGTTAAATTAGCTTATTACCTCATTAAAAAAAAAATTACCTAAATTTCGCATTTTAATAAAAATACATTCTTTTTTATTTTATTTTAAATTCTCTTTGAATTCGATTTTAAAAAACCGATAATAACTGTTATTTTGCTGAGAATATATCTAGCATAATTGCTTATTTTTAATCATAATTTATGTAATTTTTTTTCATGGCTCTAATAAATTAATTTTAGCATCCTGCAACAATAACAGGTTTCATTATTGCCAGTTATTTGTTTATTAGTTATTTGGAACTTTCAATTGCTGCATTTATCGAATTAATTGTCCAAGCTATTTGGCCAATATTACATGCTATGCTTCTCTTCATCGGACGTCTTTCCATAAATTTTAGCTCATTTATGCATTCTTCCGATGATGTTATTAAGGTTAACAAATTTAGTCCAATATTTATTCAAAAAAAAAAATGTCTAAAATTTTAGGCCAATTATCATAAATTGCAAGGGCAATAAAAATAAAGTTATTCCATCGTCTAATTGAGCTTATTTATGCATAACTTTTTTTGAATTATTTTAATCTAGCAAAATTATTTTCAAAAATTAAACATTAATATGGAAAGAAATAATCCATGATTACGCATTTTCGTTTACTATAATAGAAGAAAGTGCGCTGTTTATTATAGAACAGAAGAACTGTAATAATCAGTTTTGCATTGCAAATAATGATGAAAAAAGATTGGAATTATTGGTAGCTATTTATTACAAGTGATATTGTCAATATGATAAGAATGAGGAAGAGTATTTTTACAGGGAGCATACTGTGATATGGCAGAGATTTGGTGCAGACATTTTCAAATGATGTGTGCCGATCAGTGTTCATTTTTTAGTATGGCAGTGGAACGATTAAGAGCAAATTAAAATTAAACTTTAAGCAAAAGAAAAAATACGATGCGAAGAATAAATTTATTCTTTTCATTTACTGACGAAGAATAAATTTATTCTTTCCATTTACTGATTGTTTTATTTGATATTGTAAATAATAAATCAACACATACTATCATAATTTTGATTTTGTTTTTATGATAAATATTTCAAATTGATTGATGTAAAAATAAAATTAATCTTCGAAATCATTAAATAGACTATTTTTTGAAAACTACATTTTAATATTTGTGAGCTTATGTCAACAAATTTTATTATTCAGAACAGTATAGCTTCGAATCAGTGGTTTGCATCAAATTCAACAAAACTATTTCTCACATTCTTAATACATATTTCTCATACTCAGTCATTAGATATTTTAATGGAATATTTCTAATTGTGCTAAATAACACATAAATTATTTTACCAATTAATTTTAAATAGAACTACATTTCTGCTATTACGTAATATATATATAATATTATTTTTTTTTTTTTTTTTTTTTTTTTTTTGTTTTGAAACCTTATTTTCTGTTTCTCTGGTTTTGATCTTTCACATAAATGATGTATCCACTATTTTTGAAATCTGACATTTAGAAAAAACAAACAGACATAATTTTTTACAGATAGAATTAATTTTCATTATAATATTATATTTTTTGTCGAAATATCATTGAAATTAGAGCATAATGTTTACATTAACAAACATTAACCTCATTAATACTATATAATTTTCAGTAAAAAAAATATCACAATACCAATTATTGGAATATAAAAAAATTCCAATAATTGATATTGTACGAATTTAATTTTATTTGTAATGGAAAAACACAAAAATCATATCACGTAGTATAATAAGATAAACACCTTCTTTAAAAAAAGAAAAAGGAAAATAGTTGAAATGAAAAAATATTATAAAAAAAATAAGAGAAATTAATACTGGACTAAGTATTAAAGTAAATTGAATTTGATTAAAGTAAAATAGCAATTAAATTTACATGAAATTCATTTTGAGTAAGAAGTTTTTAGATTTGGGAAAGTTTTATCTTGAATAGAATTTCATTATTATTAGAACATTTTGCAGAAATAATTGCTATGACCTTTATTTATTCCTTCCCTCCATCCTGTCATGTCCCCTCTCCCTTCCTATATATTTCTACTTATTTATCACTGTTACTATACGTAAAGTTCGTCATATGTTCATACGCTTAAGAAATTGCTTCAAAGTATAAATTTTCTATTAAAGAATATTTTTTTTAATTATAAAAAATAGTTAATTATTGCTGAGAATACATTCATGCAAAGTGTATATAATACCATAATTTTGTTTTTCCGATATTCTTGTTTTCTCCAGTACCGGAATTTCAGCAATTTCATCTTATATGCATGCTCATTGTATACGTTATATTTATTGTATATTTCTGGTATTTGTATACCTGTATGCTTTTTGTATATATTTTTTTATAGTATATGTGTGTACTTATTGTATTCGTATACTTATTATGTGTACTCGTATACTTATTATGTATGTATGTTCATTATTTACATTATGTTTGTTGTGTATGCGTTTTTTTATAGAATGTTAAGAAAATAAATGAAAAGTGACCAAGAATAAGAAACATTCATCCATATTTTAAGTTTTGATCGACTTCATCCTTGTGCATTGTCAGTGTTATTATCGCTTCCTTTCCTTCGTGTAATAATTGAAATATTCCTTGGTCACCTTCTGTTACTGTTTTGTATTTTTCTTCCTCTTCTCTTCTTTTCATCGTGACGATTTGTTGAGTATATGTGAACCATTTATCGTTGATAGATTCAAGCGTAGTCACGCATAATTGGATTCTTCGAAGTTTATCTTCTAACACTCTTTTTCTTATCACATAAAAATCTACATGTTGTTTGCGGATTTTTACATGAAAAATCTACATGTTGTTTTATAGAATGAAAAATCTACATGTTGTTTTATAGAATGTTAAAAAAATAAATGAAAAGTGACCAAGAATAAGAAACATTCATCCATATTTTAAGTTTTGATCGACTTCATCCTTGTGCATTGTCAGTGTTATTATCGCTTCCTTTCCTTCGTGTAATAATTGAAATATTCCTTGGTCACCTTCTGTTACTGTTTTGTATTTTTCTTCTTCTTCTTCTCTTCTTTTCATCGTGACGATTTGTTGAGTATATGTGAACCATTTATCGTTGATAGATTCAAGCGTAGTCACGCATAATTGGATTCTTCGAAGTTTATCTTCTAACACTCTTTTTCTTATCACATAAAAATCTTCTTTTTCTTCTATTGTCATATTTGGATCTGGAAATTTGATCTCCAGTTGATTTACTTCTTTAAGAAGACTGACTAACCTTTCCTTTGCCGGTTGAAAGCTCGCGATAATGTGGCTTGACTTGTTCCCGGCTCGTGGCACCAAAAAATTATTTTGTCGTGAAAGGTTGTCTGTTGGTTGATATTCGAATTGTTGCAATACAGTAGGAAGATTAATAAACCTTTATTTTTCGAAAATGTAGTATTAATAAACAGAGCAGTAAAATAAAAGAGAAGAAATTTATATTAAAGAAGAAGATTGGAGGAATTGATATTGGTTAACAAAGTAGTAGTCGACAATGATGATAATGATAATGAATGTGAAAAAATTAACCCGGTTTGTTTGTTAGAATTGAATTTATATGAGTAAGGATTGGGCGTGTCTAGGATAAAAATCATATATGTAAAGAATTGAAAGTGTTTTACAATGAAAAGATTAGATGAAAGCTAATTACAATTTTACAGTAAAATTATATGTGTAAAGAATTGGAAGTGTTTTACAACGAAAAGATTAGATGAAAGCTAATTACAATTTTACAGTAAAATTATATGTGTAAAGAATTGGAAGTGTTTTACAATGAAAAGAAGAGATGATTTATGATAGTATGAAATTAGTTAGGAGTTTTTCGCGAAATTATAATTCGCGACAGGAGTGGTTTATAATTAGAATTTTTATACAAAGGATAAATTGTCTAGACATTATAGCAAGTAACTTTAACAATAGGTTTTACAATGAATATCACAATGAATTGAATGGATATCACGAAAGAAAGTACAATGAGTTGTCTAGACATTATGATAAGTGGCTACTATGAGTTGCAATAAACACTACATGATAGATGCTCATTGTATATGAATTGATATAAGATCAAAAGTCAATTAAACCATTACGATGAATTGTAAAAGACATCAATGGATTAAGCTATATTAAGCATTGTTAACATTTATTTAGTGCTTCGCGATGTTAAAATCTGCGATAGTTGTATCGTTACTAATTTGATTTCCGAACTACTAAAATTATGAGCAATTGAATTGCTATCATATTGCTCGTTTTTTTTTGCTCTAATTTTTTATAATCAACTTTTGTTGGTAGTAAAACTAGATCCTGTGCAGCAATACATTCAACGTTTAATACATCATTCATATTACGATGAATTGGTCGCCCAATGATATGTGGAATGGACTGAATTAAATTTTTTCAACGAAAAAATCCTATAAATAGATTGTATATATTTAGTTCAAGTTTTTAACTTTTCATGCGTTTCTTTTTTTTTTTTTTTTTTTAACTTTTCATTTCAAGCTATTCATCAGTTCTTATATATAAATCTATCTTTTCACTTATTGATCATTACCTCTAATTTCTTCCTTGTTGAACAATAGGAACAATCTACACGGTTGAGTGAGATTAGCCTTATAACTTAACTAATATGAATGATTCGGAATGAGACCTTATAATTAAATGGTGTTAATGTGTTCTATTGTAGATCGCCTAATCTGGATATCTATCTTTCAGCACTGATGATGGATGTATCGGACATCGGCAACTTAGCATCTGATAGTTCCGCGGTATGTCTATTAGGATTGCGTACTAGTAGCAGTTGAAAATTTTGGATTGATTTAGATATTTTGCTTAGTTCAGTAAAGCTTCTTTGATTGTGTTTGATATTTTTTTTTTTTTTTTTTTTTTTTCAAAATAACTCGTCACACTATTTCGTTTTACTTCATTCTTTACGGGTTGACATCTCAAAGCAACAAATCTCCCTACACCTTCACAGGGTGCCACTCGTAAACAATGCCTGCAACAGCAGCAAACTGCTGATCAGCTAGCTGTATCAGCTGCGGTTGCCACTGCACAACCAACAGCAGCAAATGGGCGGTGCTATTGGCTGTGATGTCGATCCATTTCCATAATCTGCATACGCAAGCACCTGAGCTACTGATAATTTTTTATCTGCAGAGAAATGATATGAGTTAATGAATTAAAATGTCTTCTGATCTTGTAATATTGGTAGAGAAATGGTATGAGTAGATGAATTTATCAAAATATCTTCTTGTGATATTTTTATATCTGCAAAAAAATGATGTGAGTTAATGAATTAATCAAAATATCTTCTAGTGATACTGTTATATCTGGAGAGAAATGGTACGAGTTAATGAATTATTCAAAATGCCTTCTAATGATATTGTTGCATCTGTGGAGAAATGGTATGAGTTAATGAATTAATCAAAATGCCTTCTAGTGATATTGTTACATCTGTAGAGAAATGGGACGAGTTAATGAATTAATCAAAATGTCTCCTAGTGATATTGTTATATCTGGAGAGAAATGGGACGAGGGAAATGGTAGGAGTTAATGAATTAATCAAAATGTCTTCTAGTGATATTGTAAAATCAGTAGAGTAATGTTATGAGTTAATGAATTAATCAAAATGTCTTCTAGTGATATTGTTATATCTGCAGAGAAATGGTATGAGTAGATGAATTTATCAAAATATCTTTTAGTGATATTTTTATATCTGTAGAGAAATAGAGGAAATGGTACGAGTTAATGAATTAATCAAAATACCTTCTAGTGATATTGTTATATCTGGAGAGAAATGGTACGAGTTAATGAATTAATCAAAATGTCTTCTAGTGATATTGTTATATCTGTAGAGAAATGGTATGAGTTAATGAAGTAATCAAAACGTCTTCTAGTGATATTGTTATATCTGTAGAGAAATGGTATGAGTTAATGAAGTAATCAAAACGTCTTCTAGTGATATTGTTATATATGCAGAGAAGGGGAATGAATTAATCAAAATGTTTTCTAGTGATCTTGTTATATCTGTAGAGATATGGTATGAGTTAATGAAGTAATCAAAACGTCTTCTAGTGATATTGTTATATCTGTAGAGAAGGGGAATGAATTAATCAAAATGTCTTCTAGTGATATTGTTATATCTGTAGAGAAGGGGAATGAATTAATCAAAATGTCTTCTAGTGATAATGTTATATCTGTAGAGAAATGGTATGAGTTAATGAAGTAATCAAAACGTCTTCTAGTGATATTGTTATATCTGTAGAGAAATGGTATGAGTTAATGAAGTAATCAAAATGTCTTCTAGTGATATTGTTATATCTGTAGAGAAATGGGACGAGGGAAATGGTACGAATTAATGAATTAATCAAAATGTCTTCTAGTGATATTGTTATATCTGTAGAGAAATGGGACGAGGGAAATGGTACGAGTTAATGAATTAATCAAAATGTCTTCTAGTGATATTGTTATATCTGCAGAGAAATGGTATGAGTAATGAATTAATCAAAATATCTTCTAGTGATATTGTTATATCTGCAGAGAAATGGTATGAGTTAATGAATTAATCAAAATGTCTTCTAGTGATCTTGTTATATTGGTAAAGAAATGGTATGAGTTAGTGAATTAATCAAAATATCTTCTAGTGATCTTGTTATATCTGTAGAGAAATGATGTGAGTTAGTGAAGTAATCAAAATACCTTCTAGTGATATTGTTATATTTGCAGAGAAATGGTATGAGTTAATGAATTAATCAAAATGTCTTCTAGTGATCTTGTTATATTTGCAGAGAAATGTCATGAGTTAATCAAAATGTCTTCTAGTGGTATTGTTATATTTGCAGAGAAATGGTTGTAGTGGAAGCAAAAATGTTTTTGGAAACAACCTTTATGATTTGGTTAAATTGTTATTCGGGGGAGAAGTTTGATGTCAGGGAGATGTGTTGGATGCCAGCTAAATATTTGGGCAACAATTGAATAAACTGATTCGGAGGATTGGATGATTTTTAAACTGATCTAATTGACAATAGTATGGTTATAAAATCTACATTGATGTTAGACAATGATCCAAACAAAGGAGAGGAGGTGCTTGCATGGGCACCAGTTGCTAATAAAGAGCTTATTAGATAACCGCATGATTATGATAGCTAACAAAGAACAATGTAGATATCCTCATGATTGTAAGGATTGCTAACAAAGAACGATGTAAATTGTTTCAATATGTAGAAGCATAAATTTGGAAACAAAGAGTCCGAAGTATAAGCATTATTTGCGGAAATTACGTAGATATCTTTACTACAATTTGCAACTCATATTTTTAGATCGCGATATTAAAATCCGCGACACTCCCGACCGAAGGAGCTAAATGCTTTAGTTCGTTGGACAGCTTTGGTTGATTGCTTCGCCTTATAGCGCTTCTAGTTCGTAGAGCAATTGGTTCTTGTTCATTGACATTTTGCACTGATTTGTTAAACATTGTTGGTTGAGGGTCAATTTCCTCACCTTTGACTTCCAGTGGGTATAACATATTCACCGGTCTGTTGAGTATTTTTCCTTTCGGTAATTCTATCGAGACACTTCTCACTTCTCCATCCTTTCCTGTTTTGATTTCTCTTATTCTGGCTAGTTTCCACATGCCACGGGGAATTTCTGGTTCATTTAGTAACACAATCTCTCCCTCGTGGGGAGTTCTTTTTACTACATCTCTCGGAGAAGAGTGTTCCCTTTGTG
This sequence comes from Brugia malayi, assembly GCF_000002995.4. NCBI lineage: Eukaryota > Metazoa > Nematoda > Chromadorea > Rhabditida > Onchocercidae > Brugia > Brugia malayi. Next base: position 20,276 of record NW_025062322.1, read on the forward strand.
CTCTTTCTTTAAGAGTATTTAAATATTCCTCTTTCCATATTTCCCAGAAGGCATCGAGGGCCTTTAGTGTATTTGACCAGTATTGAATGAGTTTTTCTCTCGAATCCAATTTATGAGGGATAAAATCATCCATTTCATTCTTGTTTTTAGCAGGCATGATTAGATGCGCATTCGGTAGTATAAAGTCAATTGGACGCAATATGATACAATCATCAAAATTTACGTAAGTTAGTGGTCGAGTATTCAAAATACTTTCCACTTCCGCTACTAGCGTAATCAATTCCCGTTCCCATAATAACTTTCTGCCGATGGCTCTTTTCATTGCCCTTTTTGTTAACCCAATAAGTCGCTCATATACTCCTCCGTTCCAAGGCGCCTTTGGTATTATATTTTTCCAGATCATTTTCCTTTCCGCTAGGAATTCATTTAATTGTTGTTTCACAATGATTTTAAAAATTAACTGGAATTGACCAGCGTTGTCGCTTAAGATTAATTCTGGAAAGCCTCGTCTTGCTGTAAATCTTCTGAAAACATGTAAAAAGCTTTCGGCTGAAAGAGTTTCTACTACTTCTAGATGTACAGCTCTTGTTGTGAAACATGTGAATAGTGCTACCCATCTTTTTGTTAGCCCATTATCACTCCTGATATTCACAGGACCTAAATAGTCTAGTCCTACTCGCGCAAAGGGTCTTGATCTTGTGGTCCGAGATGCTGGAAGATCAGCCATAGTTGGTAATTTGAATGGTTTAGTTGTCCAGCGTCTGCACTTCATGCACTTATTCAAGATTCGTTTGACTTCCGTTCTACCTTTTGGGATCCATATCGTCGATCTCAGATTTGAGAGTGTATGAGCAATTCCAGCATGATACAGTTGTTCATGTCGTTGCTGAATAAAGAGTTCAGTTATGGTGTTGTGTCTCGGGAGATATATTGGGTGTAAGTTACTCTCTTTCATTTCAGAGTTAACTACGCGGCTTTTGTATCTCCATAGTTCGTTATCATAGAACAAATTCCATTTGATTATTTCATCTTTGGTAACTCCTTCTGACTGTGCTTGTTTGAATAGCACAATTTCTGACAACTCGTAATCCTGTGTTGTCAATATATTCTTTTCTTTCGTTGCCATCTTTAGCCAAGGAATTTCCCTTTTCATTGTTAATCTTATGAATTTCAGAACCCAACCAGTTGTTCTTATTAATCTTGACCATTTGCTAAAACGACTAGCATCTAAGATTCCGAAATGTTTGTTTATGATAATTGGTTCTGTGATGTGGGCCACAATTTCTTCATCCTGGTAATCCTCATTGTAATTGTATTTCCACTGTGGCCATTTTGATTCGTTTTCTGTTAACCACTTTGGTCCTTTCCACCAAAGATCATATCCTTTTAGTTTATTCGGAGAGATTCCTTTTGTAGCTATATCAGCTGGGTTTTGTTCACTTGGGATATATCTAAAATGGATTTTCGCCTTTCGTATTTCTTCTACCCTATTTTGTATGAACGTTGGTAGTAAACGGGAACTATTGTGAACCCAATGAAGCGCACATTGAGAATCGGACCATAAAATTGTTATCACGTCCTCAAGCTCTTTTTGTTTTAATACGAATTGTACCATTCTCACTCCGATGAGTATTGCCAGTAATTCTAATCGAGGTATTGACATTCCTTTAATTGGCGCAATTCGGGATTTAGCAAACACTAAGAATACTTCTCTTTCTTGAGTTCGAATGTATAAAGCTGCTGAGTATGCAGCAGTTGATGCGTCAGTAAAAACATGAAATTGTACTTGCTTGGAACAATTTGTTGTGAATCTTGGTAGATCCTTTAGTTTCTTTGGCCATTCGTTCGTGAGTAATTTCCACGTGGTTTCATCTTCCTCACTTATAGTTTGATCCCATGAAAGGTTCTTTTTCCACAAAGTTTGGAGAAACAATTTGAATCTTATCAGTATAGGAACTATGAATCCTAGTGGGTCATATTGTGAGGCTACGAATTGCAATACAATTCTTTTAGTTAATTTCTTACCAAACCATGGTTTTAACGTTACTTGAATGATATCTTGTTTGTGGTACCAATTGAGACCTAGAATTTTTTTAATTGAACTTACCTCTGCTCGATCTTGTACCGGAAGTTTTTCATTGACTTCTTGGTCGTTAGAGAGAAATTCCCGTACATTCATTGATGCTTCATTGAATATAATTTTAATTTCCTTATAATTGGAAAGAGCTTCGTTGGTTCCTTTGGTTGGTATTATAATGTTATCGACATAGAGATTTTTCCTTAACTCGAGTGCGATTTTGCTTTTACAAGTTTCCAAATGATAATTGAGTGTAGCGGACAATAAAAATGGAGATGATACAATTCCAAATGGAACTCGTTGGAAACGGTAACAACTTACGTTTTCTTCGTTAACTGGACTTCGAATGTCTTTCAACCAAAGAAATCGAGTGCAGTTTCTATCTGTTGGATGCAATTCTATTTGCAAGAACGCCTTTTCTACGTCTGCTATTATTACATTTTTCATTGTACGGAAACGTAGCAAAACTCCAACCAAATCAGGGAGTGTTATTGGTCCCCGATATAAAACATCATTTAAACTTTTCATTCCTTTACAATGAGCTGATGCATCATAAACTATCCTCAGATTTGTCGTGGTTTTATTTGGTGTTATTACTTCGTGATGAGGCAGATAATGAATAATACCAACTTCATTCATTTCCGATGACACTTTCTCAATTATATTGGAATTGAGTTGTTCTTCAATAGTTTGATTGTATCGACTTAGTAATTGAGGTTTCATTTGAAGCCTCCTAATTAACGACTTTAATCTTCCAAGGCAAAGTCCGAAATTATCGCTTAGTTTGTTCTTTGAATCTTTCCAAGGCCAACAAACTTGATATCTTCCCTTGTCCCTAGTGATAGTTTGTTTAAATTGCTGCAATGCTTTTTCATCATTGTCAGAGTTTATTTTGTCTTGTATACCCATTAATTCCAGTTTCCAAAAGTGATCTAAGTCTGGAATATTGACGGCATTGACTTGAGAAATCGGACTTACTGATGTGGTTTCTGAAATACTGTCGTGTATTTCATTTATATACCCACTTCCAGCTATTATAGGTCCAACCTTTGTATGGATCAATGAAAATCCTGATTTTAAGTTCTCTGCTTGGTCAAACTGGATAAACTTGAAGAAGTGATCCGCACCTATGAGTATGTCCGGTTGTTTCCATTTGTTTTTGAAATTACTAAACTGATTTCGTTTGTCTATCATCAACAATTCCTTTTTGTTTAGATTAACTACTTGCAATTCATTCGTCAAGTGGTTAACTGTTATTACATCTAATCGGATTATTTCTTTATTTCCAATTTTTACTCCGATTTCAGTTTTAGTAGTGATACACGTTTTTGGCGTCTTATCACCAAATGAAGCAATTTTTATTTCCATCTCGTTAGTTTCTTGTAGATTCAATCGATAAGCCAAATCCTTTGATATGAACGATAATTGAGAACCAATATCGAATAGAATTAAAGCCTTTTGTTGGATTTTTGGGCGATTTGGATTGGTTACATTTATTTCCTTACATAACAGTAAGGTTCGCTTTTTCCATTGATTTCCTTTTTCGGTAATGGAGTTAGCGATTGTGACTGAACCCAACCTTTCTTTGTTGGAATCCACTGCTTGCGTGAGTTCCTTGTAGTTGTTGGGACACAGTGCTGTATTGTGTGGACTTTTACAATGGAAACACAAAGGTTTCCCTTTTTTACAATCACTTGTTGCATGTCCTTTTCGTAAACATTTGAAACATGCAGTGATTTCTCTCAAACGTTCCATCCGGAGTTTGAGAGTGGGATAGATGTTACATTCATTGTTCCAGTGGTCCTTATTGCAAAATACGCATGGTTTCCTTTTCCCATTTATAGAAATTTTTCCTGGAACCTTTTTTGATTTGATTGTATTATCTCCCTTTGTTTGGTTGATTGTGGCGAAAGCTGACGTTTCGCCTCTAACATTATTTTTGTTTGTTTTCTTCTCCCTTGTGTCTGCTTGACTTCTAGCAACTTCTTCATTTCTTAGAACTAGTTTTGTCAGGTACTGCCGGATATCCTTAACTGACCAACTCGTCGAATCCTCTTTCAATTGGTATAATTTATCAATTATCCACGCTGGTAGTTTATTTTCAATTGTAATTTCGATGCTTGAATGCTCTAAATTTTCACCTATAGCTTCCAGTTGTCGAAATGTTCTCTCCATGGCTTCTATGGTTGCTTTCCACTCTCGGTCATTTTTTTTGATGGTATTCAACTCGTTGTAGAGTGATTTCTTTATAAGGAAAGGTTTACCATATTTCTCTTTTAGTAAACCTATTATAACATCGTAGTTTTCTGGCGCTATATCATAACCTCTTACAGATAACAAAGCATCTCCTTTAAGACATGATATCAGATAGTTTAACTTTTGAATATCTGGGATGCTTTGCTCATGGACTGCTGCCTTGAAACTACACCAAAATTGCCTCCACAATTTTGGATCCCCACTAAACGTTATTAGTGGTAATTGAGGAAGTTTTATTTCTGCTTGATTTGTGTGAATCATACTATTCTTTGGAAATGATTCTTTGACCTCTTCTTGTTTTAAATGTTGTAGTACCGAGCAATATTCATCAGTATGTATTTTAAGGGTAATAATAGTTTCTCTTGTTCTAGTGATTAAACTTAAAATACCTTGTGGATCGTCAACCATATTGGCGTATTTCGTCTCCTCTTCCTTTCTCCTCGTTGCTATTGTCAAGCTCTGAATATTATCCAGCCAATTTTGATTAGCTGTTTCGAGTAACCCAGCATAATATTCGAGATGTGCGATCTTCTCCTTGACGATTCGCAATTTAATTTCGTATTGATGCTGAAGTTCCCCTCGTGATAGTGTTTGAGACGGGGAGGTCAGATCGAGTTCACTTGCTTCTTTAAGAAGTTCTAGAGTTCTCGACTTCGATAATTCGCTTCCTTTTCTTATACTGTCGGACATGTCCCGGCTCGTGGCACCAAAATTGTAGTGGAAGCAAAAAAATGTTTTTGGAAACAAACCTTTATGATTTGGTTAAATTGTTATTCGGGGGAGAAGTTTGATGTCAGGGAGATGTGTTGGATGCCAGCTAAATATTTGGGCAACAATTGAATAAAAATTCGGAGGATTGGATGATTTTAAAAACTGATATGATTGACAATAGTATGGTTATAAATCTACATTGATGTTAGACAATGATCCAAACAAAGGAGAGGAGGTGCTTGCATGGGCACCAGTTGCTAATAAAGAGCTTATTAGATAACCGCATGATTATGATAGCTAACAAAGAACAATGTAGATATCCTCATGATTGTAAGGATTGCTAACAAAGAACATGTAAATTGTTTCAATATGTAGAAGCATAAATTTGGAAACAAAGAGTCCGAAGTATAAGCATTATTTGCGGAAATTACGTAGATATCTTTACTACAATTTGCAACTCATATTTTTAGATCGCGATATTAAAATCCGCGACAATTTTTTAAAATTTGTTATAGTTTTCTTACATTAGACAAGGAAATTGGTTCTAATTTATCAATTTTAATTTTAATTAATAGCCAAAACTGCTAAAAAAAGCTTATTTTGAACCTAATTGACTATGTTACGTGCATTGTACCAGTGCTGATCCTATATTGTGTTGTCATTTTATAGTTTAAATATTAAATTACGCTTTTGTAATTAAGTTTTGCGCATAAATTAATCAGCAAAATTAATAAAACATTCAATTAATCATGATTTTAGTTCAATTTAAGAATTTAAATTAAATTTAAATTCAAATTTAAATTTTGAATTTTTTAAAAATTTTAAAATTTGTTATAGTTTTCTTACATTAGACAAGGAAATTGGTTCTAATTTATCAATCTTAATTTTAATTTAGTTCCAAAACTGCTAAAAAAAAGCTTATTTTGAACCTAATTGACTATGTTACGTGCATTGTACCAGTGCTGATCCTATATTGTGTTGTCATTTTATAGTTTAAATATTAAAATACGCTTTTGAAATTTAGTTTTGCTCAAAAATTGATCACCGAAATTAATAGAACTTTCAATTAATGTTGGTTTTCATTCAATTTAAGGTTCAAAATAAAATTTAATTTCAAATTAAAATTTTGAATTTTTTAGAAATTTTAAAATTTGTTATAGTTTTCTTACATTAGACCAGGAAATTGGTTCTAATTTATCAATCTTAATTTTAATTTAGTTCCAAAACTGCTAAAAAAAAGCTTATTTTGAACCTAATTGACTATGTTACGTGCATTGTACCAGTGCTGATCCTATATTGATCATTTTAGTTCAATATTAAAATACGCCTTTGTTATTTAGTTTTGCGCATTAATTTATCAGCAAAATCAATAAAACTTTCAATTAATCATGATTTTAATTCAATTTAAGAATTTAAATTAAATTTAAATTCAAATTTAAATTTTGAATTTTTTAAAAATTTTAAAATTTGTTATAGTTTTCTTACATTAGACAAGGAAATTGGTTCTAATTTATCAATTTTAATTTTAATTTAGTGCCAAAACTGCTAAAAAAAAAGCTTATTTTGAACCTAATTGACTATGTTACGTGCATTGTACCAGTGCTGATCCTATATTGTGTTGTCATTTCATAGTTTAAATATTTAAATAAGCCTCTGTAATTAAGTTTTGCGCATAAATTTATCAGCAAAATTAATAAGACATTCAATTAATCATGATTTTAGTTCAATTTAAGAATTTAAATTAAATTTAAATTCAAATTTAAATTTTGAATTTTTTAAAAATTTTAAAATTTGTTATAGTTTTCTTACAAAATTTAGAATCAATAAATTAGAACCAATTTCCAGTTGAATTTGGCTCAAGGAAAGTCTAATGTGGAACTGAAAACGCAGTTCTTCGCAAGGAAAAAGAATTCTTAGAGTACAAATTGGAAGGTAAAATAGACTATATAGCTGAAATATTGCAATGGAAAGACAAATTGGGAAAAGTAACAATCAACGAGATTAATGAAAACTAAGAAAGATTGCATGATATAGACAAACAGTTGCAAGAGCAAGTAAATAATCTAGATAGAACAGAAAAATCTACAGCAGAATTGGAGAGAAAAATACAAGAACATAAAGAAGAATTTATGAAAAAAGAAAAAAAAGCAAACGACTGGAAGAGACAAACACCGTGCTTACAAAAAATAACAAAACTCTTTTTGATAGGCAAAAAAGAATAACCACTCTGATATGTCAGATTGTAAGTTTTATTGAATAAAAAAGAAAAATTTAAAAAATCTTTATAATAATGTATAAAAAGTAAGACTTTCATAAGTGTACTAACAATTAAAAAGGTTGTAAAGAACTTTAAAACTTTACTTTAGAAGTCAAAAATGCAGCAGAAGAGCTTGGCATACTCATAGAAAGTAAAGAAAGTACTTCATGAGGAATAGAGTAGCATGGATAATCCGTAGAGGTTATTAAGTAGCTTAGGCTTGACTAGTTATAATAATCTACGTGAGTTTACCTATTACAGTATAAGAATTGTGGTAGTACATTTGCAGACATGGCTTCTTGTACTCTACGTTATGCTTTGCTCTGAAGCGTTTGCTTACCTGGTGTGACTCTAACTTATTTTAAAGCCGAGCTTACCTCCTCAATTTAACTATTTCAACACATTCAAAATCAGAGTCCACTTTTACTTCAAGTTGCTTGTGAATATGCTTATTTACATTATTAGCAAACCTGCCTCTAATTAGGACATCCTCCCTGATGTCACAGAAAGAAATATAGTATTATTTGAATTAAGGTGGAATTTTACATTATTTTTGCAATCTTTCAGATATATATCCCTCCGAAAATCTGGTATTTTTCTCTGTATAGCCTTTTTAGGATTTATTCGACAGAATTCTCAAAAAAAAATATGTCTATTTCTTTAGGTACACTTGATGGAATTATGATATCGTCATTAATTCTGTTTTCTTTTAGAGAAAAAAGTTGAATGTATGTCCTTTTTTTACTGTGTTTTTCAAAGTATTGTTTTTCAAAAACTGTATTCTTGTTTGAGGCACCCACAATTACAGCTATTTTGTCGTTTAACTCTATTATTTTATTCTCTAGCTTTTTGTACTTAACTCTTTATACAGTATTATCTAACTGTTGTTTTACACTAATTAGCTCTCTACTTTTCTGGTTTAATAGATTCTTCAACTTCTTCATTAGTTTGCTTGCGGCTTTCCCAGTTTCCTTCTCTAGAATTATTTTCTAGTTCTTGCCCTCCTTTAGTAACCTCATCTCTCTCAGTTCTCCTTTTCTTATTACTACTAGTTATTTTATGTGAAAGTGTAGCTGCTAAAACAGACAACATAGCTAAAGTAAAGGCTAGAGGAAGAGGTACACTAGAAAATGCAGCAAATGTTACAGATGCAAGTAACGTAAGAGTAGCTAAAGAACTAGCTACAAGCTAAAATGCGTTAGCTTTGTTAAGTGAATTGCCCAATAACCTCTTTCCACAAACGAAATTTCAACTCCATTGTGCATATATTTATTAAAATTCTCTTTAATACCTGTATTTTTATTTGCTACCATGTTAATAACATCATGCTGTACTATACCCTATACTTTTACAAGCTATAAAATGAGAGAATTTGTAAAATTGGTGCTGGCAAAAATTTTTCACTGACCTGATTGAAATTCCAATTTTATTTCATAAGTTTACTTTAGTTTTCCTGTTAGTTCTGGGCTTGGTAATACCTTTCATGCAATTACTTGAGATGTACGAAATATGGTAATTTTACTCGTTTAACACAAAGGTTGTGAAAAGAATTTGCTTTCGGTATTATTAGTGCACTATGTTCTTGTCTAGATAGGAAACAGATGCCACACTTGAAATTGATATATGCAATACCTATCTTTAAAAATTAAATACTGAACTGTTATATATGAGTAAAAAAGACTATAAGCCGCTGGGGGTAGATAGAAATGCTAGTACTGATGAGATAAAAAAAGCATATAAAAAATTAGCGTTAAAGTATCATCCAGATAGGAATCCTGGCAATAAAGAAGCAGAGGAGAAATTTAAAGAAATAACAGCTGCGTATGAAGTCCTATCTGATTCTGAGAAAAGAGCAGGCTATGATCGTTATGGTCACGTTCTCCTATTTCAATAACATCTATTGAAATCTTTGCCTCTGCTTCGCGCAGCATCGACAGTACCGCTTCCATAATTTCTGGCCCGATACCCCTGCTTCTATTAGTTTCTGCTGTCTGTACGCCCGTGATACATGTGAGGGAGTGCATTTATCTTTATCGTCTGCATTAACATTTGCGCCTGCTTCTATTAGAGTCTCCGTTGCCTGTGCACCCTTGATACAATGTGAAGGAGTGCATTTATCTTCATCATCATCTACATTGACATTTCCTTCTAACGGATTTTTCACTATAGCAATATATGACTTCTTAACAGCCAAATGTATCTTTGTCCACTGCATTAATTAATATCAATTCCTTCCACCCAAATAAAGCTTTCACCACACTTTTTGGATTATTGTGAACAGCAAATGCAATAGTCCATTTTTCACTGCAAATAAGTGATTTACATCAAAATTAGTTTCCTTCCATATGTACTTAAATCCATTTTTTTTTTAAATTCTCTTTTATTTTTGCAATTGCATTATCTTTACTTAATTGTTTCCTTATCGATTGCACTTAATATTTCTTTCCACTGTTCATATTCCATTGTCATCCCTTTTTAAATAATGTTTTAATTATCGTGGATTACGACAAAAAAGCCAACCCATTTTTTTTTTTTTCTTTTTTTGAGAGGAACGATTGAAATCTGTCGTTGGTGAATTGTTACGCTACATGAATGAATGGGAGACAAGCATCATGATAAAATTAGTTAAATTTTTAATTAAATGAGAAAGGCAAAAGAAACCCTGGTTAATATCGAATAGATATTAATATCTATCAAATGCACATCAACATTTCAGTCTAATCATCGCTCTCTGTTCCACCAACTCCTGAGTGGATTTCAGTATTATCTGCTCCATCAGTAAATAAGAAATTTGTTTCTTTACGCTTAACTAATTTCTCTGATTTCAGTAATTCATTTTCAATTTCAGAGAAAAACTCTTCATCGTTTTCATCAATAGTGGATTTCATTAAACTGATAGCATCGTTATAATCACTTTCTAGCTTTGAAAATGACTCTATATCATTCTTAATTTTAGAATATTCTTTTAAAATTCTTGTCCCTCTTGGCTGTTTTGCCATAGATTACCATCCACAGTTTGAGACTACAACTTTTCGAGGCGCAATTTTGACACCTCCTGACAACAGAAATAATCAGGAGGTGTCAAAAAAATTTTAGCTAAGTTCTGAAAATACTCAAGGATTTTTAGATAAATTTTCATTATGCTTTAATATATTTATTATTAGTATTTATTATTAGCGGCAATAACAGTACACAAAATAGAAATTTAACCATATAATAGTTAAATAATGATAAATAATTGAAGGAAATTTTAAATTATGAAAGGAAGATAGATCCTTCAGAAACCTAGTACCATTTTTAGGACTTGCAGGTTCTGATACTCTAGCTGGAGTGATATCTATGTGGCATGGTAATAGCTCTCATGCTGCAGTATTTGATAACAATAAAGATTTGATAGATTTTTCAAAAGCAAGAGCATTTGGCTTTGAAATGGCTAGCTTACTGAAAGATCCCGTTGCTCTGGGGTTGGTCTTGACTTATTATTTCACAGGATTAGTATATCTCTTGATGGCACTCCATCTATTATCGTCCTTAATGAGGTATGGACATTAATATATAATCCTCTTTTTGCATCTAAGATAAAGGACTAGTTGAAAGTGATGAGAAAATTAAATGCCTTTGTGGTTTTTGCTATTCAGAGCGTTGAAGATGCAAGCAAAAGTACTATTAGTAATATAAATGTACAGCAAACATCAACACAGATTTTTTTGTCAAATCTAAAAGCTACTAGTGTCTACCAAAATGTTTTCATGTTGACTGAACGCGAGTACATACTAATCAAGCACACAGATCCAAGTACTAGATTTTCCCTTGGTCAAACAAGGGATTAATGCTGTGGTGGCGAGAATAGACTTAAAAGGTTTAGATGATATAGTCAACACATTATGGACGTGCAGAGAGTGTCATACTGTTATATTAAAAGAAGTCGGGGAGGATCCAAAAGTATGGTTGGTTTTTTATTTTATCAGAAGTAAAAAATGTTTAAGACTAAGCTGTCATTACGGTATTTTTACTAGATATAGATTTTTCACTCTCATGTGCAGTACTTGCAGACAGAGTAAGTGGCACTGATAAGACGAAATTGTTAGCAGATTTAGTTCTGTTGCTAGCATTATCATGCCTCTAACCCTGACTGTCGGACTTTGAAAACAGTTGCAGCTATTGCAGGAATAGCAATTACCGTGGTTAAAATCCCTTCATATCTAGTTCAAAATTTCAAATATGATTTGTTAGCTACGTCCATAACGTTTCATGGTTCACGGTTCACGTACCATTTGCGAATTTCCTTCTTTTAAATTTTATGAAAACTGCTATCCTCTCTATGATTAGACTGATCGGAAAGCAGAGTTGACGGCGTAAGCGGACGTGAGCAGTTAAGTTAGAAAGTATAAATTCTACCGAAACTTCTTCGAACTAAAATAAAGACAAGCTTTAATCTCATTTACCTGAATAACACAAAGGAAAGTACAGTTTCGGAAACAAAAATATTACTGTGAACTATGTTAATGTTATTTCTACATGTATTTCTATTAAACGACCATGACCAACGTCTTATTCTTATCGAAATCATCATCATCAATCATTCTTTTGTTTCTTTTTTGTGTCTTTTTGTTTTTATTTATTTATTTATTTATTTTTTTTTTTTTTTGCTTGGATCTCATGCAGTTATGGTTACCAATCGATTGGTTTTTGGCAATCGATATTCCTTCTCTTGGAATTTTCTAGAAAACTTTTCACAATAGGTTAAATTATTTGTTCTTTGTTTTCCTTAGCACTTTGAAGCATAATCTTTTCGGATTTTTTTTCTGAAAGCTTTTTTCAAAAAACATGTAAAATAGTAATTTCAAGTTGGAGGATAATCGGTACTTGTAATAGTTATTTCGGCGAAGTAAAGTTTTGAGAGAAGTATGTAATAGTTAAGTTTCATTATCTGAATCAATTGATATTATACGAAACATTTATAAGATGAAATTTAATGATTCATTGCCTAACTTTCCTCGGTTCACATTTTACGAAACATTCAGTTTTAAATCTAATATTAATACAGATTGAACTTTCTAGTAATAGTGGATTTTTTTGGCTGTTATGTTGCTTTGAATTGCAACTTAATTATTTAGGCGTAATGTTTGGCTGTATCACTTCAACTTTGATGAATTCAGCATCGGGGTGTTCAGCAAGGATTTAATTCAACTGTTTTACTCTTTGACTTTTAAAGTGTTGGATTTTTAATAATAATAATAATAATAGTATTTGTCGCTTCATTTATTTATACCTAGAATGTATTGCATTTTTAATTAGTTTATATTGCTTACTTTTTGACTCCTTCGTTTCATCTTCGTATTTTAAAGTTTATTCTTAAATTTGGCATTGTTGATTGCATTCTCACTTTCTTTTATTTATTCGTTATTTCTTTCATAATGTAGCGTTGATTCCATTGTATTGTTTTTTAATGCAAAATATGCTGTCACTAAGATGATCCCTTATGATCTTTGGCATGTATCAAATTTATGAACTGATGAACTTGCCTGCAACTGGAGAAGTCATATGGTGGAGATAGTTCTGTTTTGTCTAGAGGTAAATAATTTTGTGCTCATCACTATGCGATTATGGAATGGTTCGACGAACAGATAAATGCCGGTATGTAGCAGTACAGCGATGGTAATCGATCGGAACAGACAGTGCTGTAGTGGGTTCATCGTAGCTAGACAGTACTGCCAGGGTGAGTATGCCAGCCAGCCAGCCAGCCATTGAGTCAGCAACGCACATTTACTACGTGTCGCGGAGGCTTTATCTACCAGCAAACTATAGAAAATGAAGTCGCCCATGCCAAGACGAACTGATGCTGAAATTTGCATATTTACTAATTTTAGCTTAAATTTAACATCATATAGTACGCATTATTAAGCATTATGAATTGTGGGATGATTCGCTTGATGATTGTGGGATGACTGGTCAGTTACCGAGTTGGCAGGTCAAGAAGATGATTTGGCAAGAAAATAATTCCCAAAGAAATAAATATTTCACAGCTTAGATTTCCCATATCTTTCTGTCGCATTATGAAAATTAATTGAAGGAATTAATTAGATAAAGTTCTGAGCAGGTAATACTTATTTGATTGCTCTTATTTGAAAAAAATACTTATTGAAAGAAAAAAACATGTTAATCACATTGATAGCGGTGAAAAGAATTAAGCGTTCTGAAGGATTTGTAATCAGAATGAGATTTTCAATTTATTTTTTTATTTCTATTCAAAAATTAATCTCGTAAGTGCCAATCTCCCGATACCTGTTCAACGAAAAAATTTCCACGAATACATCCATCATTCAGAGCATCGTAGACTTTAAATTTCGTTTCTTTCTTTTATTCTCGGATGTTCCAAGCTTTGTGCAAATTTTCCGGATCGTTTCATCACATATATTACTTTTGCGACCTAACGCTTTACGCTGTTGGATATGTTTGCTCTTTGCTTCCTGTAATTTAGACAAGTTCACTTCAAAATTTTTAGGACTCAAGACGTGGATCTGTCGAAAGATAGGATATGATGTGCTAAATCGATGAATCCAGCTTTGTTGGAGCTTATTTTAGGCTTCTCCTCACTTTTTGTTGTTTTGGCTCGACAAGACATCTCTTGCTTGTCTGAATGATTAACTTTGAAAAAGCTGCTTTTGTTTCTTTTTCCATTCTGATGTTTTCAGTTATGTTGTAAATCTCATGTGAACGATTTGTAGAGATAAAGAATTTTATCAAAACTGGTCCACAAAGACCTTTTTTCTTCTAAAAAATTTTTTCTTTTTTTTGTCTCTTTCGGTAAACGGATGGTAGCCAACTGACAAGAGAAATAGAATTTACTACCACAGCAGAAAGCTCACTGCCTAAGAGAACTTACGATTTCTTCCCTCCGCTCATCATTTCTATTCTCAGCGTGAACATTAAAAATCGCAATACCTATAAGGAGTAAGCAGTTGTCGCAAATTATAATTGTAAGAATGAATTAAAACAGTGAATTTATTTAATTTTGCTACTGAAATATCATTCAGAACTCAATTATTAAAGTTTATTTAATTATTTGTGCTGACCAAATGACCACAATGTATATGACCAGTACCATGCAATGGATAAAAATTAATCAATTAAGTTCAAAATATCTTTTTTTTTTTAACGATCTAATATTTTTTAACATTTTAATATCTAATTAAAATAAATTTTGATCAACCCGGGATTTATTTCACAGTTTAATATACAAACACTTTTAAAAATTATACGATTTTCTTAAAATTTGATATTTATATTTGAAATAAAAATTATTTTTAATTGTTAGAATGAATTGAAAACGTGACAAATTAAAAATTTAATCAGTTTTACTAATCAAATATTGGTTAAAACTTAATTATTAAAGTTTATTTTAATATTTATGCTGGTCAAATGACCACAATGTATGTGACCAGTACCCATGCAATGCATAAAAATTACTCAGTTAAGTTCAAAATATCTACTTTTTTAAATGACTTGACATTTTTTTATATTTATATATATATATTAAAAATTAATTAAAATAAATTTTTGATATTGCTAGAATTTATTATGTAGATTAATATGCAAAATTCTAATAAATTGATGAATTTTCATAAAATTTAAATTTTAAATTTGAAATAAAAATTAATTATAATTGTGAGAATGAATTAAAACCGTCAAGAATTAAAAATTTAATTAGTTTTGCTAATCAAATATCGATTAAAACTCAATTATTAAAGCTTATTTTAATATTTCTGCTGATCAAATGACCACGATGTATGCGACCAGCACCTATGCAATGCACACAAATTAATCAATTATAAGAAAATAAACTTTAATAACTAAGTTCTTTTTTAATATTAGAGAAATGAAATTAATCAAAATTTTTTTAATATTAGAGAAGTGAAATTAATTAAATTCAAATTAAGAATTAAAATTTTGTAATGAAGTTTTGCGCAAGAATTCATCAGCAAAATTAATAAAATTTTGAATTAGTAATGGTTTTAATTCAATTTAAGAATTAAAATTAAA
>NW_025062323.1:0-34653 GCF_000002995.4 Brugia malayi
TTTAGTAGTTTTTGGCACTTAATTAAAATTAGAATTGATAAATTAGAACAATTTCCTTGTCTAATGTAAGAAAAACTACAACAAATTTTAAATTTTTAAAAATTCAAAATTTAAATTAATTTAAATTTTAAATTTAAACTATTAAATCATGATTAATTGAAAGTTTTATTAATTTTGCTGATGAATTTATGCGCAAAACTTAATTACAAAAGCGTATTTTAAATATTTAAACTATAAATGACGACGCAATATAACGACCAGCACTGGTACAATTCACGTAACATAGTCAATTAATTTCAAAATAAGCTTTTTTTAGTAGTTTTGGCACTTAATAAAATTAAAATTGATAAATTAGAACCAATTTTCCTTGTCTAATGTAAGAAAACTACAAACAAATTTTAAATTTTTAAAAATTCAAAATTTAAATGTAATTTAAATTCTTAAATTGAAATAAAATTCATGATTAATTGAAAGTTTTATTAATTTTTGCTGATGAATTTATGCGTAAAACTTAATTACAAAAGCGTATTTTAATATTTTAAACTAAAAAAGACGACGCAATATACGACCAGCACTGGTACAATTCACGTAACATAGTCAATTAATTTCAAAATAAGCTTTTTTTAGTAGTTTTTGGCACTTAATAAAAATTAGAATTGATAAATTAGAACCAATTTCCTTGTCTAATTGTAAGAAAACTACAACAAATTTTAAATTTTAATAATTCAAATTTAAATTTGAATTTAAATTTACTTAATTCTTAATTGAATTAAATCATGATTAATTGAAAGTTTTATTAATTTTGCTGATGAATTTATGCGCAAAACTTTATTTACAAAAGCGTATTTTAATAATTTAAACTATAAAATGACGAGCGCAATATACGACCAGCACTGGTACAATTCACGTAACATAGTCAATTAATTTCAAAAATAAGCTTTTTTTAGTAGTTTTGGCACTTAATTAAATTAAAATTGATTAAATTAGAACCAATTTCCTTGTCTAATGTAAGAAAACAACAACAAATTTTAATATTTTTTAATAAATTCAAAACTTAAATTTGAATTTAAATTTAATTTAAATTCTTAAATTGAATTAAATCATGATTAATTGAAAGTTTTATTAATTTTGCTGATGAATTTAATGCGCAAAACTTTAATTACAAAAGCGTATTTTAATATTTAAACTAAAAAAAACACAACGCAATATACGACCAGCACTGGTACATTCACGTAACATAGTCAATTAATTTCAAAATAAGCTTTTTTTAGTAGTTTTGGCACTTAATTAAAATTAAAATTGATAAATTAGAACCAATTTCCTTGTCTAATGTAAGAAAACTACAACAAATTTAAAATTTTAAAAAATTCAAAATTTAAATTTAATTTAAATTCTTAAATTGAATTAAAATCATGAATAATTGAAAGTTTTATTAATTTTGCTGATGAATTTATGGCGCAAAACTTTAATTACAAAAGCGTATTTTAATATTTAAACTATAAAATGACGACGCAATATACGACCAGCACTGGTACATTCACGTAACATAGTCAATTAATTTCAAAATAAGCTTTTTTTGGTAGTTTTGGCACTTAATTAAAATTAAATTGATAAATTAGAACCAATTTCCTTGTCTAATGTAAGAAAACTACAACAAATTTTAAAATTTTTAATAAATTCAAAACTTAAATTTGAAATTTAAATTTAATTTAAATTCTTAAATTGAATTAAAATCATGATTAATTGAAGTTTATTAATTTTGCTGATGAATTTATGCGCAAAACTTTATTACAAAAGCGTATTTTAATATTTAAACTATAAAATGACAACGCAATATACGACCAGCACTGGTACAATTCACGTACATAGTCAATTAATTTCAAAATAAGCTTTTTTTAGTAGGTTTTGGCACTTAATTAAAATTAGAATTGATAAATTAAGAACCAATTTCCTTGTCTAATGTAAGAAAACTACAACAATTTTAAAATTTTTAAAAAATTCAAAATTTAAATTTATTTAAATTCTTTAAATTGAAATAAAATCATGATTAATTGAAAGTTTTATTAATTTTGCTGATGAATTAATGCGCAAACTTAATTACAAAAGCGTATTTTAATATTTAAACTATAAAAAACGACGCAATATACGACCAGCACTGGTACAATTCACGTAACATAGTCAATTAATTTCAAAATAAGCTTTTTTTAGCAGTTTTGGCACTTAATTAAAATTAAAATTAATTAATTTAGAACCAATTTCCTTGTTTAATGTAAGAAAACTATAACAAATTTTAAAATTTTTAAAAAATTCAAAATTTAAATTTGAATTTAATTTAATTTAATCCTTAAATTGAATTAAAATCATGATTAATTGAAAGTTTTATTAATTTTGCTGATGAATTTATGCGCAAAACTTAATTACAAAAGCGTATTTTAATATTAAACTATAAAATGACAACACAATATACGACCAGCACTGGTACAATTCACGTAACATAGTCAATTAAAGGTTCAAAATAAGCTTTTTTTTAGCAGTTTTGGCACTTAATTAAAATTAAAATTGATAAATTAGAACCAATTTCCTTGTCTACGTAAGAAAACTAACAAATTTTAAAATTTTTAAAAAATTCAAAATTTAAATTTGTATTTAAATTCAATTTAAATTCTTAAGTTGAATTAAATCATGATTAATTGAAAGTTTTATTAATTAATTTTGCTGATGAATTTATGCGCAAAACTTAATTACAAAAGCGAATTATAATATTTAAACTATAAAATGACAACACAATATACGACCAGCACTGGTACAATTCACGTAACATAGTCAATTTAATTTCAAAATAAGCTTTTTTTAGTAGTTTTGGCACTTAATTAAAATTAAAATTGATAAATTAGAACCAATTTCCTCATCTAATGTAAGAAAAACTACAAATTTTAAAATTTTTAAAAAATTCAAAATTTTAATTTGAATTTAAATTTAATTTAATTCTTAAATTGAATTAAATTTAATGGATTAATTGAAAGTTTTATTAATTTTGCTGATGAATTTATGCGCAAAACTTAATTACAAAGCGTATTTTAATATTTAAACTATAAAATGACAACAAATATGACCAGCACTGGTACAATTCACGTAACATAGTCAATTAGGTTCAAAATAAGCTTTTTTTAGCAGTTTGGCACTTAATTAAAATTAAAATTGATAAATTAGAACCAATTTCCTTGTCTAATGTAAAAAACTACAACAAATTTTAAAATTTTAAAAAATTCAAAATTTAAATTTAATTTAATTCTTAAATTGAATAAAATCATGATTAATTGAAAGTTTTATTATTTTGCTGATGAATTTATGCGCAAAACTTAATTCAAAAGCGTATTTTAATATTTAAACTATAAAATGACAACGCAATATACGACCAGCACTGGTACAATGCACGTAACATAGTCAATTATTTCAAAATAAGCTTTTTTTTAGTAGTTTTTGGCACTTAATTAAAATTAAAATTGATAAATTAGAACCAATTTCCTTGTCTAATGTAAGAAAACTATAAACTATAAAATTTTTAAAAATTCAAAATTTAAATTTAATTTAAATTCTTAATTGAATTAAAATCATGATTAATTGAAAGTTTTATTAATTTTGCTGATGAATTTAATGCGCAAAACTTAATTACAAAGCGTATTTTAATATTTAAACTATAAAATTGACAACGCAATATACGACCAGCACTGGTACAATGCACGTAACATAGTCATTAATTTCAAAATAAGCTTTTTTTTAGTAGTTTTGGCACTTAATTAAAATTTAAAATTGATAAATTAGAACCAATTTCCTTGTCTAATGTAAGAAAATAAACAAATTTAAATTTTAAAAATTCAAAATTTAAAATTTGAATTTAAATTTAATTTAAATTCTTAAATTGAATTAAAAATCATGATTAATTGAAAGTTTTATTAATTTTGCTGATTGAATTTATGCGCAAAACTTAATTACAAAAGCGTATTTTAATATTAAACTATAAAATGACAACGCAATATACGACCAGCACTGGTACAATGCACGTAACATAGTCAATTAATTTCAAAATAAGCTTTTTTTTAGCAGTTTTGGCACTTAATTAAAATTAAAATTGATAAATTAGAACCAATTTCCTTGTCTAATGTAAGAAAACTATAAAAAATTTTAAAATTTTTAAAAAATTCAAAATTTAATTTGAATTTAATTTAATTTAAATCTTAAATTGAATTAAAATCATGATTAATTGAAAGTTTTATTAATTTTGCTGATGAATTTATGCGCAAACTTAATTACAAAAGCGTATTTTAATATTTAAACTAAAAAATGACAACGCAATATACGACCAGCACTGGTACAATTCACGTAACATAGTCAATTAGTTTCAAAATAAGCTTTTTTTAGTAGTTTTGGCACTTAATTAAAATTAAAATTGATAAATTAGAACCAATTTCCTTTCCTTGTCTAATGTAAGAAAACTATACAAATTTTAAAATTTTAAAAATTCAAAATTTAAATTTGAATTTAAAAATTTAAATTCTTAAATTGAATTAAAATCATGATTTAATATTAATTTTGCTGATGAATTTATGCGCAAAACTTAATTACAAAGCGTATTTTAATATTTAAACTATAAAATGACGACGCAATATACGACCAGCACTGGTACAATGCACGTAACATAGTCAATTAATTTCAAAATAAGCTTTTTTTAGCAGTTTTGGCACTTAATTAAAATAAAATTGATAAATTAGAACCAATTTCCTTGTCTAATGTAAAAGAAACAAACTAACAAATTTTAAAATTTTAAAATTTTTAAAAAATTCAAAATTTAAATTTAATTTAAATCTTAAATTGAATTAAAATCATGATTAATTGAAAGTTTTATTAATTTTGCTGATGAATTTATGCGCAAAACTTAATTACAAAAGCGTATTTTAATATTTAAACTATAAAATGACGACGCAATATACGACCAGCACTGGTACAATGCACGTAACATAGTCAATTAATTTCAAAATAAGCTTTTTTTAGTAGTTTTGGCACTTAATTAAAATTAAAATTGATAAATTAGAACCAATTTCCTTGTCTAATGTAAGAAACTACAAAAATTTTAAATTTTTAAAAAATTCAAAATTTAAATTTGAATTTAAATTCAATTTAAATTCTTAAATGAATAAAATCATGATTATTTAAAATTTTTAATTTTGCTGATGAATTTATGCGCAAAACTTAATTACAAAAGCGTATTTTAATATTTAAACTATAAAATGACAACGCAATATAGGACCAGCACTGGTACAATGCACGTAACATAGTCAATTCAGGTTCAAAATAAGCTTTTTTTTTAGCAGTTTTGGAACTTAATTAAAATTAAAATTGATAAATTAGAACCCAATTTCCTTGTCTAATGTAAGAAAACTATAACAAATTTTGAAATTTTTAAAAAATTCAAAATTTTAATTTGAATTTAAATTTAATTTTAATTCGTATACTGAATTCAAATCATGATTAATTGAAAGTTTTATTAATTTTGCTGATGAATTTATGCGCAAAACTTAATTACAAAAGCGTATTTTAATATTTTAACTATAAAATGACAACACAATACAGGACCAGCACTGGTACAATGCACGTAACATAGTCAATTAGGTTCAAAATATGCTTTTATTTAGCAGTTTTGGAACTTAATTAAAATTAAAATTGATAAATTAGAACCAATTTCCTTGTCTAATGTAAGAAAACTACAACAAATTTTGAAATTTTTAAAAAATTCAAAATTTTAATTTGAATTTAAATTTAATTTTAATTCGTATACTGAATTAAAATCATGATTAATTGAAAGTTTTATTAATTTTGCTGATGAATTTATGCGCAAAACTTAATTACAAAAGCGAATTTTAATATTTAAACTATAAAATGACAACACACAATATAGGACCAGCACTGGTACAATGCACGTAACATAGTCAAATTAGGTTCAAAATAAGCTTTTTTTTAGCAGTTTTGGAACTTAATTATAATTAAAATTGATAAATTAGAACCAATTTCCTCATCTAATGTAAGAAAACTATACAAATTTTGAAATTTTTAAAAAATTCAAAATTTTAATTTGAATTTAAATTTAATTTTAATTCGTATATTGATTAAATCATGATTAATTGAAAGTTTTATTAATTTTGCTGATGAATTTATGCGCAAAACTTAATTACAAAGCGTATTTTAATATTTAAACTATAAAATGACAACACAATATAGGATCAGCACTGGTACAATGCACGTAACATAGTCAATTAGGTTCAAAATAAGCTTTTTTTAGCAGTTTTGGAACTTAATTAAATTAAAATTGATAAATTAGAACCAATTTCCTTGTCTAATGTAAGAAAACTATACAAATTTTAAAATTTTTAAAAAATTCAAAATTTAAATTTGAATTTAAATTCTTAAATTGAATTAAAATCATGATTAATTGAAAGTTTTATTAATTTTGCTGATGAATTTATGCGCAAAACTTAATTACAAAGGCTTATTTTAATATTTAAACTATAAAATGACAACACAATATAGGACCAGCACTGGTACAATGCACGTAACATAGTCAATTAGGTTCAAAATAAGCTTTTTTTTAGCAGTTTTGGAACTTTAATTAAAATTAAAATTGATAAATTAGAACCAATTTCCTTGTCTAATGTAAGAAAACTATAACCAAATTTTAAAATTTTTAAAAAATTCAAAATTTAAATTTGAATTTAAATTCTTAAATTGAATTAAAATCATGATTAATTGAAAGTTTTATTAATTTTGCTGATGAATTTATGCGCAAAACTTAATTACAAAGGCTTATTTTAATATTTAAACTATAAAATGACAACACAATATAGGACCAGCACTGGTACAATGCACGTAACATAGTCAATTAGGTTCAAAATAAGCTTTTTTTAGCAGTTTTGGCACTTAATTAAAATTAATATTGATAAATTAGAACCAATTTCCTTGTCTAATGTAAGAAAACAATAACAAATTTTAAAATTTTTAAAAAATTCAAAATTAAAAATTTGAATTTAAATTCAATTTAAATTCTTAAATTGAATTAAAATCATGATTAATTGAAAGTTTTATTAATTTTGCTGATGAATTTATGCGCAAAACTTAATTACAAAGCGTATTTTAATATTTAAACTATAAAATGACAACACAATATAGGATCAGCACTGGTACAATGCACGTAACATAGTCAATTAGGTTCAAAATAAGCTTTTTTTTAGCAGTTTTGGCACTTAATTAAAATTAAAATTGATAAATTAGAACCAATTTCCTTGTCTAATGTAAGAAAACTATAACAAATTTTAAATTTTTTAAAATTCAAAATTTAATTTGAATTTAAATTTAATTTAATTCTTAAATTGAATTAAAATCATGATTAATTGAAAGTTTTATTAATTTTGCTGATGAATTTATGCGCAAAACTTAATTACAAAAGCGTATTTTAATATTTAAACTATAAAATGACAACACAATATAGGACCAGCACTGGTACAATGCACGTAACATAGTCAATTAGGTTAAAATAAGCTTTTTTTAGCAGTTTTGGAACTTAATTAAAATTAAAATTGATAAATTAGAACCATTTCCTTGTCTAATGTAAGAAAACTATAACAAATTTAAAATTTTTAAAAATTCAAAATTTAAATTTGAATTTAAATTTAATTTAATTCTTAATTGAATTAAAATCATGATTAATTGAAAGTTTTATTAATTTTGCTGATGAATTATGCGCAAACTTAATTACAAAAGCGTATTTTAATATTTAAACTATAAAATGACAACGCAATATACGACCAGCACTGGTACAATGCACGTAACATAGTCAATTAGGTTCAAAATAAGCTTTTTTTTAGCAGTTTTGGAACTTAATTAAAATTGATAAATTAGAACCAATTTCCTTGTCTAATGTAAGAAACTATAACAAATTTTAAAATTTTTAAAAAATTCAAAATTTAAATTTGAATTTAAATTAATTTAATTCTTAAATTGAATTAAAATCATGATTAATTGAAAGTTTTATTAATTTTGCTGATGAATTTATGCGCAAAATTAATTACAAAGCGTATTTTAATATTTAAACTATAAATGACAACGCAATATACGACCAGCACTGGTACAATTCACGTAACATAGTCAATTATTTCAAATAAGCTTTTTTTAGTAGTTTTGGCACTTAATTAAAATTAAAATTGATAAATTAGAACCAATTTCCTTGTCTAATGTAAGAAACAATACAATTTTAAAATTTTTAAAAATTCAAATTTAAATTTAAATTTAATTTAAATTCTTAAATTGAATTAAAATCATGAAAGTTTTGTTAATTTTGCTGATGAATTTATGCGCAAAACTTAATTACAAAAGCGTATTTTAATATTTAAACTATAAAATGACAACACAATATAGACCAGCACTGGTACAATGCACGTAACATAGTCAATTAGGTTCAAAATAAGCTTTTTTTAGCAGTTTTGGCACTTAATTAAATTAGAATTGATAAATTAGAACCATTTCCTTGTCTAATGTAAGAAAACTATAACAAATTTTAAAATTTTTAAAAATTCAAATTTAATTTGAATTTAAATTTAATTTAAATTCTTAAATTGAATTAAAATCATGATTAATTGAAAGTTTTTATTAATTTTGCTGATGAATTTATGCGCAAAACTTAATTACAAAGCGTATTTTAATATTTAAACTATAAATGACGACGCAATATACGACAGCACTGGTACAATTCACGTAACATAGTCAATTAATTTCAAATAAGCTTTTTTTAGCAGTTTTGGCACTTAATTAAAATTAAAATTGATAAATTAGAACCAATTTCTTGTCTAATGTAAGAAACTACAACAAATTTTAAAATTTTTAAAAATTCAAAATTTAATTTGAATTTAAATTTAATTTAAATTCTTAAATTGAATTAAAATCATGATTAATTGAAGTTTTATTAATTTTGCTGATGAATTTATGCGCAAACTTAATTACAAAGCGTATTTTAATATTTAAACTAAAATGACAACACAATATAGGACCAGCACTGGTACAATGCACGTAACATAGTCAATTAGGTTCAAAATAGCTTTTTTTAGTAGTTTTGGCACTTAATTAAATTAGAATTGATAAATTAGAACCATTTCCTTGTCTAATGTAAGAAAACTACAACAAATTTAAATTTTTAAAAATTCAAATTTAAATTTGAATTTAAATTTAATTTAAATTCTTAATTGAATTAAAATCATGATTAATTGAAAGTTTTATTAATTTTGCTGATGAATTTATGCGCAAACTTAATTACAAAGGCGTATTTTAATATTTAAACTATAAAATGACAACACAATATAGGACCAGCACTGGTACAATGCACGTAACATAGTCAATTAGGTTCAAAATAAGCTTTTTTTAGCAGTTTTGGCACTTAATTAAAATTGAAATTGATAAATTAGAACCAATTTCCTTGTCTAATGTAAGAAACTACAACAAATTTTAAAATTTTTAAAAAATTCAAAATTTAAAATTTAAATTAAATTTAATTCTTAAATTGAATTAAATCATGATTAATTGAATGTTTTATTAATTTTGCTGATGAATTTATGCGCAAAACTTAATTACAAAAGCGTATTTTAATATTTAAACTATAAAATGACAACACAATATAGGACAGCACTGGTACAATGCACGTAACATAGTCAATTAGGTTCAAATAAGCTTTTTTTAGCAGTTTTGGCACTTAATTAAAATTAAAATTGATAAATTAGAACCAATTTCCTTGTCTAATGTAAGAAACTACAACAAATTTTAAATTTTTAAAAAATTCAAAGATTAAATTTGAATTTAAATTTAATTTAAATTCTTAAATTGAATTAAAATCATGATTAATTGAAAGTTTTATTAATTTTGCTGATGAATTTATGCGCAAAACTAATTACAAAAGCGTATTTTAATATTTAAACTATAAAATGACAACACAATATAGGACCAGCACTGGTACAATGCCGTAACATAGTCAATTAGGTTCAAAATAAGCTTTTTTTAGCAGTTTTGGCACTTAATTAAAATTAAAATTGATAAATTAGAACCAATTTCCTTGTCTAATGTAAGAAAACTATAACAAATTTTAAAATTTTTAAAAAATTCAAAATTTAAATTTGAATTTAAATTTAATTTAAATTCTTAAATTGAATTAAAATCATGATTAATTGAAAGTTTTATTAATTTTGCTGATGAATTTATGCGCAAAACTTAATTACAAAAGCGTATTTTAATATTTAAACTATAAAATGACAACAATATACGACCAGCACTGGTACAATGCACGTAACATAGTCAATTAGGTTCAAAATAAGCTTTTTTTAGCAGTTTGGCACTTAATTAAAATTAAATTGATAAATTAGAACCAATTTCCTTGTCTAATGTAAGAAACTACAACAATTTTAAAATTTTTAAAAATTCAAATTTAAATTTGAATTTAAATTTAATTTAAATTCTTAATTGAATTAAATCATGATTAATTGAAAGTTTTATTAATTTTGCTGATGAATTTATGCGCAAAACTTAATTACAAAGGCGTATTTTAATATTTAAACTATAAAATGACAACACAATATAGGATCAGCACTGGTACAATGCACGTAACATAGTCAATTAGGTTCAAATAAGCTTTTTTTAGTAGTTTTGGCACTTAATTAAAATTAAATTGATAAATTAGAACCAATTTCCTTGTCTAATGTAAGAAACTACAACAATTTTAAAATTTTTAAAAAATTCAAAATTTAAATTTGAATTTAAATTTAATTTAAATTCTTAAATTGAATTAAAATCATGATTAATTGAATGTTTTATTAATTTTGCTGATAAATTTATGCGCAAAACTTAATTACAAAGGCGTATTTTAATATTTAAACTATAAAATGACGACGCAATATACGACCAGCACTGGTACAATGCACGTAACATAGTCAATTAGGTTAAAATAAGCTTTTTTTAGCAGTTTTGGCACTTAATTAAAATTAAAATTGATAAATTAGAACCAATTTCCTTGTCTAATGTAAGAAAACTATAACAAATTTTAAAATTTTAAAAAATTCAAAATTTAAATTTGAATTTAAATTTAATTTAAATTCTTTAAATTGAATTAAAATCATGATTAATTGAATGTTTTATTAATTTTGCTGATGAATTTATGCGCAAAACTTAATTACAAAGGCTTATTTTAATATTTAAACTATAAAATGACAACACAATATAGGATCAGCACTGGTACAATGCACGTAACATAGTCAATTAGGTTCAAAATAAGCTTTTTTTAGCAGTTTTGGCACTTAATTAAAATTAAAATTGATAAATTAGAACCAATTTCCTTGTCTAATGTAAGAAAACTATAACAATTTTAAAATTTTTAAAAAATTCAAAATTTAAATTTGAATTTAAATTTAATTTAAATTCTTAAATTGAACTAAAATCATGATTAATTGAATGTTTTATTAATTTTGCTGATAAATTTATGCGCAAAACTTAATTACAAAGGCGTATTTTAATATTTAAACTATAAAATGACAACACAATATAGGACCAGCACTGGTACAATGCACGTAACATAGTCAATTAGGTTCAAAATAAGCTTTTTTTAGCAGTTTTGGCACTTAATTAAAATTAAAATTGATAAATTAGAACCAATTTCCTTGTCTAATGTAAGAAAACTATAACAAATTTTAAAATTTTTAAAAAATTCAAAATTTAAATTTGAATTTAAATTTAATTTAAATTTTTAAATTTAACTAAAATCATGATTAATTGAATGTTTTATTAATTTTGCTGATAAATTTATGCGCAGAACTTAATTACAAAGGCTTATTTTAATATTTAAACTATAAAATGACAACACAATATAGGATCAGCACTGGCACAACGCACGTAACATAGTCAATTAGGTTCAAAATAAGCTTTTTTTAGCAGTTTTGGCACTTAATTAAAATTAAAATTGATAAATTAGAACCAATTTCCTTGTCTAATGTAAGAAAACTATAACAAATTTTAAAATTTTTAAAAAATTCAAAATTTAAATTTGAATTTAAATTTAATTTAAATTTTTAAATTTAACTAAAATCATGATTAATTGAATGTTTTATTAATTTTGCTGATAAATTTATGCGCAAAACTTAATTACAAAGGCTTATTTTAATATTTAAACTATAAAATGACAACACAATATAGGATCAGCACTGGCACAACGCACGTAACATAGTCAATTAGGTTCAAAATAAGCTTTTTTTAGCAGTTTGGCACTTAATTAAAATTAAAATTGATAAATTAGAACCAATTTCCTTGTCTAATGTAAGAAAACTATAACAATTTTAAAATTTTTAAAAAATTCAAAATTTAAATTTGAATTTAAATTTAATTTAAATTCTTAAATTGAACTAAAATCATGATTAATTGAATGTTTTATTAATTTTGCTGATAAATTTATGCGCAAAACTTAATTACAAAGGCGTATTTTAATATTTAAACTATAAAATGACAACACAATATAGGATCAGCACTGGTACAACGCACGTAACATAGTCAATTAGGTTCAAAATAAGCTTTTTTTAGCAGTTTTGGCACTTAATTAAAATTAAAATTGATAAATTAGAACCAATTTCCTTGTCTAATGTAAGAAAACTATAACAAATTTTAAAATTTTTAAAAAATTCAAAATTTAAATTTGAATTTAAATTTAATTTAAATTCTTAAATTGAACTAAAATCATGATTAATTGAATGTTTTATTAATTTTGCTGATAAATTTATGCGCAAAACTTAATTACAAAGGCTTATTTTAATATTTAAACTATAAAATGACAACACAATATAGGATCAGCACTGGCACAACGCACGTAACATAGTCAATTAGGTTCAAAATAAGCTTTTTTTAGCAGTTTTGGCACTTAATTAAAATTAAAATTGATAAATTAGAACCAATTTCCTTGTCTAATGTAAGAAAACTATAACAATTTTAAAATTTTTAAAAAATTCAAAATTTAAATTTGAATTTAAATTTAATTTAAATTCTTAAATTGAACTAAAATCATGATTAATTGAATGTTTTATTAATTTTGCTGATAAATTTATGCGCAAAACTTAATTACAAAGGCGTATTTTAATATTTAAACTATAAAATGACAACACAATATAGGATCAGCACTGGCACAACGCACGTAACATAGTCAATTAGGTTCAAAATAAGCTTTTTTTAGCAGTTTTGGCACTTAATTAAAATTAAAATTGATAAATTAGAACCAATTTCCTTGTCTAATGTAAGAAAACTATAACAATTTTAAAATTTTTAAAAAATTCAAAATTTAAATTTGAATTTAAATTTAATTTAAATTCTTAAATTTGAATTAAAATCATGATTAATTGAA
This sequence comes from Brugia malayi, assembly GCF_000002995.4. Lineage (NCBI taxonomy): Eukaryota > Metazoa > Nematoda > Chromadorea > Rhabditida > Onchocercidae > Brugia > Brugia malayi. Next base: position 13,463 of record NW_025062323.1, read on the forward strand.
TGTTTTATTAATTTTGCTGATAAATTTATGCGCAAAACTTAATTACAAAGGCTTATTTTAATATTTAAACTATAAAATGACAACACAATATAGGATCAGCACTGGCACAACGCACGTAACATAGTCAATTAGGTTCAAAATAAGCTTTTTTTAGCAGTTTGGCACTTAATTAAAATTAAAATTGATAAATTAGAACCAATTTCCTTGTCTAATGTAAGAAAACTATAACAAATTTTAAAATTTTTAAAAAATTCAAAATTTAAATTTGAATTTAAATTTAATTTAAATTCTTAAATTGAACTAAAATCATGATTAATTGAATGTTTTATTAATTTTGCTGATAAATTTATGCGCAAAACTTAATTACAAAGGCGTATTTTAATATTTAAACTATAAAATGACAACACAATATAGGATCAGCACTGGTACAATGCACGTAACATAGTCAATTAGGTTCAAAATAAGCTTTTTTTAGCAGTTTTGGCACTTAATTAAAATTAAAATTGATAAATTAGAACCAATTTCCTTGTCTAATGTAAGAAAACTATAACAAATTTTAAAATTTTTAAAAAATTCAAAATTTAAATTTGAATTTAAATTTAATTTAAATTCTTAAATTTGAATTAAAATCATGATTAATTGAATGTTTTATTAATTTTGCTGATAAATTTATGCGCAGAACTTAATTACAAAGGCTTATTTTAATATTTAAACTATAAAATGACAACACAATATAGGATCAGCACTGGCACAACGCACGTAACATAGTCAATTAGGTTCAAAATAAGCTTTTTTTAGCAGTTTTGGCACTTAATTAAAATTAAAATTGATAAATTAGAACCAATTTCCTTGTCTAATGTAAGAAAACTATAACAAATTTTAAAATTTTTAAAAAATTCAAAATTTAAATTTGAATTTAAATTTAATTTAAATTCTTAAATTGAACTAAAATCATGATTAATTGAATGTTTTATTAATTTTGCTGATAAATTTATGCGCAAAACTTAATTACAAAGGCTTATTTTAATATTTAAACTATAAAATGACAACACAATATAGGATCAGCACTGGTACAACGCACGTAACATAGTCAATTAGGTTCAAAATAAGCTTTTTTTAGCAGTTTGGCACTTAATTAAAATTAAAATTGATAAATTAGAACCAATTTCCTTGTCTAATGTAAGAAAACTATAACAAATTTTAAAATTTTTAAAAAATTCAAAATTTAAATTTGAATTTAAATTTAATTTAAATTCTTAAATTGAACTAAAATCATGATTAATTGAATGTTTTATTAATTTTGCTGATAAATTTATGCGCAAAACTAAATTACAAAGGCGTATTTTAATATTTAAACTATAAAATGACAACACAATATAGGATCAGCACTGGCACAACGCACGTAACATAGTCAATTAGGTTCAAAATAAGCTTTTTTTAGCAGTTTTGGCACTTAATTAAAATTAAAATTGATAAATTAGAACCAATTTCCTTGTCTAATGTAAGAAAACTATAACAAATTTTAAAATTTTTAAAAAATTCAAAATTTAAATTTGAATTTAAATTTAATTTAAATTCTTAAATTGAACTAAAATCATGATTAATTGAATGTTTTATTAATTTTGCTGATAAATTTATGCGCAAAACTTAATTACAAAGGCGTATTTTAATATTTAAACTATAAAATGACAACACAATATAGGATCAGCACTGGTACAACGCACGTAACATAGTCAATTAGGTTCAAAATAAGCTTTTTTTAGCAGTTTTGGCACTTAATTAAAATTAAAATTGATAAATTAGAACCAATTTCCTTGTCTAATGTAAGAAAACTATAACAAATTTTAAAATTTTTAAAAAATTCAAAATTTAAATTTGAATTTAAATTTAATTTAAATTCTTAAATTGAACTAAAATCATGATTAATTGAATGTTTTATTAATTTTGCTGATAAATTTATGCGCAAAACTTAATTACAAAGGCTTATTTTAATATTTAAACTATAAAATGACAACACAATATAGGATCAGCACTGGTACAACGCACGTAACATAGTCAATTAGGTTCAAAATAAGCTTTTTTTAGCAGTTTTGGCACTTAATTAAAATTAAAATTGATAAATTAGAACCAATTTCCTTGTCTAATGTAAGAAAACTATAACAAATTTTAAAATTTTTAAAAAATTCAAAATTTAAATTTGAATTTAAATTTAATTTAAATTCTTAAATTGAACTAAAATCATGATTAATTGAATGTTTTATTAATTTTGCTGATAAATTTATGCGCAAAACTTAATTACAAAGGCTTATTTTAATATTTAAACTATAAAATGACAACACAATATAGGATCAGCACTGGAACAACGCACGTAACATAGTCAATTAGGTTCAAAATAAGCTTTTTTTAGCAGTTTTGGCACTTAATTAAAATTAAAATTGATAAATTAGAACCAATTTCCTTGTCTAATGTAAGAAAACTATAACAAATTTTAAAATTTTTAAAAAATTCAAAATTTAAATTTGAATTTAAATTTAATTTAAATTCTTAAATTGAACTAAAATCATGATTAATTGAATGTTTTATTAATTTTGCTGATAAATTTATGCGCAAAACTTAATTACAAAGGCTTATTTTAATATTTAAACTATAAAATGACAACACAATATAGGATCAGCACTGGCACAACGCACGTAACATAGTCAATTAGGTTCAAAATAAGCTTTTTTTAGCAGTTTTGGCACTTAATTAAAATTAAAATTGATAAATTAGAACCAATTTCCTTGTCTAATGTAAGAAAACTATAACAAATTTTAAAATTTTTAAAAAATTCAAAATTTAAATTTGAATTTAAATTTAATTTAAATTCTTAAATTGAACTAAAATCATGATTAATTGAATGTTTTATTAATTTTGCTGATAAATTTATGCGCAAAACTTAATTACAAAGGCTTATTTTAATATTTAAACTATAAAATGACAACACAATATAGGATCAGCACTGGTACAACGCACGTAACATAGTCAATTAGGTTCAAAATAAGCTTTTTTTAGCAGTTTTGGCACTTAATTAAAATTAAAATTGATAATTAGAACCAATTTCCTTGTCTAATGTAAGAAAACTATAACAAATTTTAAAATTTTTAAAAAATTCAAAATTTAAATTTGAATTTAAATTTAATTTAAATTCTTAAATTGAACTAAAATCATGATTAATTGAATGTTTTATTAATTTTGCTGATAAATTTATGCGCAAAACTTAATTACAAAGGCGTATTTTAATATTTAAACTATAAAATGACAACACAATATAGGATCAGCACTGGCACAACGCACGTAACATAGTCAATTAGGTTCAAAATAAGCTTTTTTTAGCAGTTTTGGCACTTAATTAAAATTAAAATTGATAAATTAGAACCAATTTCCTTGTCTAATGTAAGAAAACTATAACAAATTTTAAAATTTTTAAAAAATTCAAAATTTAAATTTGAATTTAAATTTAATTTAAATTCTTAAATTGAACTAAAATCATGATTAATTGAATGTTTTATTAATTTTGCTGATAAATTTATGCGCAAAACTTAATTACAAAGGCTTATTTTAATATTTAAACTATAAAATGACAACACAATATAGGATCAGCACTGGCACAACGCACGTAACATAGTCAATTAGGTTCAAAATAAGCTTTTTTTAGCAGTTTGGCACTTAATTAAAATTAAAATTGATAAATTAGAACCAATTTCCTTGTCTAATGTAAGAAAACTATAACAAATTTTAAAATTTTTAAAAAATTCAAAATTTAAATTTGAATTTAAATTTAATTTAAATTCTTAAATTGAACTAAAATCATGATTAATTGAATGTTTTATTAATTTTGCTGATAAATTTATGCGCAAAACTTAATTACAAAGGCGTATTTTAATATTTAAACTATAAAATGACAACACAATATAGGATCAGCACTGGCACAACGCACGTAACATAGTCAATTAGGTTCAAAATAAGCTTTTTTTAGCAGTTTTGGCACTTAATTAAAATTAAAATTGATAAATTAGAACCAATTTCCTTGTCTAATGTAAGAAAACTATAACAAATTTTAAAATTTTTAAAAATTCAAAATTTAAATTTGAATTTAAATTTAATTTAAATTCTTAAATTGAACTAAAATCATGATTAATTGAATGTTTTATTAATTTTGCTGATAAATTTATGCGCAAAACTTAATTACAAAGGCGTATTTTAATATTTAAACTATAAAATGACAACACAATATAGGATCAGCACTGGTACAACGCACGTAACATAGTCAATTAGGTTCAAAATAAGCTTTTTTTAGCAGTTTTGGCACTTAATTAAAATTAAAATTGATAAATTAGAACCAATTTCCTTGTCTAATGTAAGAAAACTATAACAAATTTTAAAATTTTTAAAAAATTCAAAATTTAAATTTGAATTTAAATTTAATTTAAATTCTTAAATTGAACTAAAATCATGATTAATTGAATGTTTTATTAATTTTGCTGATAAATTTATGCGCAAAACTTAATTACAAAGGCGTATTTTAATATTTAAACTATAAAATGACAACACAATATAGGATCAGCACTGGTACAATGCACGTAACATAGTCAATTAGGTTCAAAATAAGCTTTTTTTAGCAGTTTGGCACTTAATTAAAATTAAAATTGATAAATTAGAACCAATTTCCTAGTCTAATGTAAGAAAACTATAACAAATTTTAAAATTTTTAAAAAATTCAAAATTTAAATTTGAATTTAAATTTAATTTAAATTCTTAAATTGAACTAAAATCATGATTAATTGAATGTTTTATTAATTTTGCTGATAAATTTATGCGCAAAACTTAATTACAAAGGCGTATTTTAATATTTAAACTATAAAATGACAACACAATATAGGATCAGCACTGGTACAATGCACGTAACATAGTCAATTAGGTTCAAAATAAGCTTTTTTTAGCAGTTTTGGCACTTAATTAAAATTAAAATTGATAAATTAGAACCAATTTCCTTGTCTAATGTAAGAAAACTATAACAAATTTAAAAATTTTTAAAAAATTCAAAATTTAAATTTGAATTTAAATTTAATTTAAATTCTTAAATTGAACTAAAATCATGATTAATTGAATGTTTTATTAATTTTGCTGATAAATTTATGCGCAAAACTTAATTACAAAGGCTTATTTTAATATTTAAACTATAAAATGACAACACAATATAGGATCAGCACTGGTACAATGCACGTAACATAGTCAATTAGGTTCAAAATAAGCTTTTTTTAGCAGTTTTGGCACTTAATTAAAATTAAAATTGATAAATTAGAACCAATTTCCTTGTCTAATGTAAGAAAACTATAACAAATTTTAAAATTTTTAAAAAATTCAAAATTTAAATTTGAATTTAAATTTAATTTAAATTCTTAAATTGAACTAAAATCATGATTAATTGAATGTTTTATTAATTTTGCTGATAAATTTATGCGCAAAACTTAATTACAAAGGCGTATTTTAATATTTAAACTATAAAATGACAACACAATATAGGATCAGCACTGGTACAACGCACGTAACATAGTCAATTAGGTTCAAAATAAGCTTTTTTTAGCAGTTTGGCACTTAATTAAAATTAAAATTGATAAATTAGAACCAATTTCCTTGTCTAATGTAAGAAAACTATAACAAATTTTAAAATTTTTAAAAAATTCAAAATTTAAATTTGAATTTAAATTTAATTTAAATTCTTAAATTGAACTAAAATCATGATTAATTGAATGTTTTATTAATTTTGCTGATAAATTTATGCGCAAAACTTAATTACAAAGGCGTATTTTAATATTTAAACTATAAAATGACAACACAATATAGGATCAGCACTGGCACAACGCACGTAACATAGTCAATTAGGTTCAAAATAAGCTTTTTTTAGCAGTTTTGGCACTTAATTAAAATTAAAATTGATAAATTAGAACCAATTTCCTTGTCTAATGTAAGAAAACTATAACAAATTTTAAAATTTTTAAAAAATTCAAAATTTAAATTTGAATTTAAATTTAATTTAAATTCTTAAATTGAACTAAAATCATGATTAATTGAATGTTTTATTAATTTTGCTGATAAATTTATGCGCAAAACTTAATTACAAAGGCTTATTTTAATATTTAAACTATAAAATGACAACACAATATAGGATCAGCACTGGTACAACGCACGTAACATAGTCAATTAGGTTCAAAATAAGCTTTTTTTAGCAGTTTTGGCACTTAATTAAAATTAAAATTGATAAATTAGAACCAATTTCCTTGTCTAATGTAAGAAAACTATAACAAATTTTAAAATTTTTAAAAAATTCAAAATTTAAATTTGAATTTAAATTTAATTTAAATTCTTAAATTGAACTAAAATCATGATTAATTGAATGTTTTATTAATTTTGCTGATAAATTTATGCGCAAAACTTAATTACAAAGGCTTATTTTAATATTTAAACTATAAAATGACAACACAATATAGGATCAGCACTGGTACAACGCACGTAACATAGTCAATTAGGTTCAAAATAAGCTTTTTTTAGCAGTTTTGGCACTTAATTAAAATTAAAATTGATAAATTAGAACCAATTTCCTTGTCTAATGTAAGAAAACTATAACAAATTTTAAAATTTTTAAAAAATTCAAAATTTAAATTTGAATTTAAATTTAATTTAAATTCTTAAATTGAACTAAAATCATGATTAATTGAATGTTTTATTAATTTTGCTGATAAATTTATGCGCAAAACTTAATTACAAAGGCGTATTTTAATATTTAAACTATAAAATGACAACACAATATAGGATCAGCACTGGTACAACGCACGTAACATAGTCAATTAGGTTCAAAATAAGCTTTTTTTAGCAGTTTTGGCACTTAATTAAAATTAAAATTGATAAATTAGAACCAATTTCCTTGTCTAATGTAAGAAAACTATAACAAATTTTAAAATTTTTAAAAAATTCAAAATTTAAATTTGAATTTAAATTTAATTTAAATTCTTAAATTTGAATTAAAATCATGATTAATTGAATGTTTTATTAATTTTGCTGATAAATTTATGCGCAAAACTTAATTACAAAGGCTTATTTTAATATTTAAACTATAAAATGACAACACAATATAGGATCAGCACTGGCACAACGCACGTAACATAGTCAATTAGGTTCAAAATAAGCTTTTTTTAGCAGTTTGGCACTTAATTAAAATTAAAATTGATAAATTAGAACCAATTTCCTTGTCTAATGTAAGAAAACTATAACAAATTTTAAAATTTTTAAAAAATTCAAAATTTAAATTTGAATTTAAATTTAATTTAAATTCTTAAATTGAACTAAAATCATGATTAATTGAATGTTTTATTAATTTTGCTGATAAATTTATGCGCAAAACTTAATTACAAAGGCGTATTTTAATATTTAAACTATAAAATGACAACACAATATAGGATCAGCACTGGTACAATGCACGTAACATAGTCAATTAGGTTCAAAATAAGCTTTTTTTAGCAGTTTTGGCACTTAATTAAAATTAAAATTGATAAATTAGAACCAATTTCCTTGTCTAATGTAAGAAAACTATAACAATTTTAAAATTTTTAAAAATTCAAAATTTAAATTTGAATTTAAATTTAATTTAAATTCTTAAATTGAACTAAAATCATGATTAATTGAATGTTTTATTAATTTTGCTGATAAATTTATGCGCAAAACTTAATTACAAAGGCGTATTTTAATATTTAAACTATAAAATGACAACACAATATAGGATCAGCACTGGTACAATGCACGTAACATAGTCAATTAGGTTCAAAATAAGCTTTTTTTAGCAGTTTTGGCACTTAATTAAAATTAAAATTGATAAATTAGAACCAATTTCCTTGTCTAATGTAAGAAAACTATAACAAATTTTAAAATTTTTAAAAAATTCAAAATTTAAATTTGAATTTAAATTTAATTTAAATTCTTAAATTGAACTAAAATCATGATTAATTGAATGTTTTATTAATTTTGCTGATAAATTTATGCGCAAAACTTAATTACAAAGGCGTATTTTAATATTTAAACTATAAAATGACAACACAATATAGGATCAGCACTGGCACAACGCACGTAACATAGTCAATTAGGTTCAAAATAAGCTTTTTTTAGCAGTTTGGCACTTAATTAAAATTAAAATTGATAAATTAGAACCAATTTCCTTGTCTAATGTAAGAAAACTATAACAAATTTTAAAATTTTTAAAAAATTCAAAATTTAAATTTGAATTTAAATTTAATTTAAATTCTTAAATTGAACTAAAATCATGATTAATTGAATGTTTTATTAATTTTGCTGATAAATTTATGCGCAAAACTTAATTACAAAGGCGTATTTTAATATTTAAACTATAAAATGACAACACAATATAGGATCAGCACTGGTACAACGCACGTAACATAGTCAATTAGGTTCAAAATAAGCTTTTTTTAGCAGTTTTGGCACTTAATTAAAATTAAAATTGATAAATTAGAACCAATTTCCTTGTCTAATGTAAGAAAACTATAACAAATTTTAAAATTTTTAAAAAATTCAAAATTTAAATTTGAATTTAAATTTAATTTAAATTCTTAAATTGAACTAAAATCATGATTAATTGAATGTTTTATTAATTTTGCTGATAAATTTATGCGCAAAACTTAATTACAAAGGCGTATTTTAATATTTAAACTATAAAATGACAACACAATATAGGATCAGCACTGGTACAACGCACGTAACATAGTCAATTAGGTTCAAAATAAGCTTTTTTTAGCAGTTTTGGCACTTAATTAAAATTAAAATTGATAAATTAGAACCAATTTCCTTGTCTAATGTAAGAAAACTATAACAAATTTTAAAATTTTTAAAAAATTCAAAATTTAAATTTGAATTTAAATTTAATTTAAATTCTTAAATTGAACTAAAATCATGATTAATTGAATGTTTTATTAATTTTGCTGATAAATTTATGCGCAAAACTTAATTACAAAGGCTTATTTTAATATTTAAACTATAAAATGACAACACAATATAGGATCAGCACTGGTACAATGCACGTAACATAGTCAATTAGGTTCAAAATAAGCTTTTTTTAGCAGTTTTGGCACTTAATTAAAATTAAAATTGATAAATTAGAACCAATTTCCTTGTCTAATGTAAGAAAACTATAACAAATTTAAAAATTTTTAAAAAATTCAAAATTTAAATTTGAATTTAAATTTAATTTAAATTCTTAAATTGAATTAAAATCATGATTAATTGAATGTTTTATTAATTTTGCTGATAAATTTATGCGCAAAACTTAATTACAAAGGCTTATTTTAATATTTAAACTATAAAATGACAACACAATATAGGATCAGCACTGGTACAATGCACGTAACATAGTCAATTAGGTTCAAAATAAGCTTTTTTTAGCAGTTTGGCACTTAATTAAAATTAAAATTGATAAATTAGAACCAATTTCCTTGTCTAATGTAAGAAAACTATAACAAATTTTAAAATTTTTAAAAAATTCAAAATTTAAATTTGAATTTAAATTTAATTTAAATTCTTAAATTGAACTAAAATCATGATTAATTGAATGTTTTATTAATTTTGCTGATAAATTTATGCGCAAAACTTAATTACAAAGGCGTATTTTAATATTTAAACTATAAAATGACAACACAATATAGGATCAGCACTGGTACAACGCACGTAACATAGTCAATTAGGTTCAAAATAAGCTTTTTTTAGCAGTTTTGGCACTTAATTAAAATTAAAATTGATAAATTAGAACCAATTTCCTTGTCTAATGTAAGAAAACTATAACAAATTTTAAAATTTTTAAAAAATTCAAAATTTAAATTTGAATTTAAATTTAATTTAAATTCTTAAATTGAACTAAAATCATGATTAATTGAATGTTTTATTAATTTTGCTGATAAATTTATGCGCAAAACTTAATTACAAAGGCGTATTTTAATATTTAAACTATAAAATGACAACACAATATAGGATCAGCACTGGTACAACGCACGTAACATAGTCAATTAGGTTCAAAATAAGCTTTTTTTAGCAGTTTTGGCACTTAATTAAAATTAAAATTGATAAATTAGAACCAATTTCCTTGTCTAATGTAAGAAAACTATAACAAATTTTAAAATTTTTAAAAAATTCAAAATTTAAATTTGAATTTAAATTTAATTTAAATTCTTAAATTGAACTAAAATCATGATTAATTGAATGTTTTATTAATTTTGCTGATAAATTTATGCGCAAAACTTAATTACAAAGGCGTATTTTAATATTTAAACTATAAAATGACAACACAATATAGGATCAGCACTGGTACAATGCACGTAACATAGTCAATTAGGTTCAAAATAAGCTTTTTTTAGCAGTTTTGGCACTTAATTAAAATTAAAATTGATAAATTAGAACCAATTTCCTTGTCTAATGTAAGAAAACTATAACAAATTTTAAAATTTTTAAAAAATTCAAAATTTAAATTTGAATTTAAATTTAATTTAAATTCTTAAATTGAACTAAAATCATGATTAATTGAATGTTTTATTAATTTTGCTGATAAATTTATGCGCAAAACTTAATTACAAAGGCTTATTTTAATATTTAAACTATAAAATGACAACACAATATAGGATCAGCACTGGTACAACGCACGTAACATAGTCAATTAGGTTCAAAATAAGCTTTTTTTAGCAGTTTGGCACTTAATTAAAATTAAAATTGATAAATTAGAACCAATTTCCTTGTCTAATGTAAGAAAACTATAACAAATTTTAAAATTTTTAAAAAATTCAAAATTTAAATTTGAATTTAAATTTAATTTAAATTCTTAAATTGAACTAAAATCATGATTAATTGAATGTTTTATTAATTTTGCTGATAAATTTATGCGCAAAACTTAATTACAAAGGCGTATTTTAATATTTAAACTATAAAATGACAACACAATATAGGATCAGCACTGGTACAACGCACGTAACATAGTCAATTAGGTTCAAAATAAGCTTTTTTTAGCAGTTTTGGCACTTAATTAAAATTAAAATTGATAAATTAGAACCAATTTCCTTGTCTAATGTAAGAAAACTATAACAAATTTTAAAATTTTTAAAAAATTCAAAATTTAAATTTGAATTTAAATTTAATTTAAATTCTTAAATTGAACTAAAATCATGATTAATTGAATGTTTTATTAATTTTGCTGATAAATTTATGCGCAAAACTTAATTACAAAGGCGTATTTTAATATTTAAACTATAAAATGACAACACAATATAGGATCAGCACTGGTACAACGCACGTAACATAGTCAATTAGGTTCAAAATAAGCTTTTTTTAGCAGTTTTGGCACTTAATTAAAATTAAAATTGATAAATTAGAACCAATTTCCTTGTCTAATGTAAGAAAACTATAACAAATTTTAAAATTTTTAAAAAATTCAAAATTTAAATTTGAATTTAAATTTAATTTAAATTCTTAAATTGAACTAAAATCATGATTAATTGAATGTTTTATTAATTTTGCTGATAAATTTATGCGCAAAACTTAATTACAAAGGCGTATTTTAATATTTAAACTATAAAATGACAACACAATATAGGATCAGCACTGGCACAACGCACGTAACATAGTCAATTAGGTTCAAAATAAGCTTTTTTTAGCAGTTTTGGCACTTAATTAAAATTAAAATTGATAAATTAGAACCAATTTCCTTGTCTAATGTAAGAAAACTATAACAAATTTTAAAATTTTTAAAAAATTCAAAATTTAAATTTGAATTTAAATTTAATTTAAATTCTTAAATTGAACTAAAATCATGATTAATTGAATGTTTTATTAATTTTGCTGATAAATTTATGCGCAAAACTTAATTACAAAGGCTTATTTTAATATTTAAACTATAAAATGACAACACAATATAGGATCAGCACTGGTACAACGCACGTAACATAGTCAATTAGGTTCAAAATAAGCTTTTTTTAGCAGTTTTGGCACTTAATTAAAATTAAAATTGATAAATTAGAACCAATTTCCTTGTCTAATGTAAGAAAACTATAACAAATTTTAAAATTTTTAAAAAATTCAAAATTTAAATTTGAATTTAAATTTAATTTAAATTCTTAAATTGAACTAAAATCATGATTAATTGAATGTTTTATTAATTTTGCTGATAAATTTATGCGCAAAACTTAATTACAAAGGCGTATTTTAATATTTAAACTATAAAATGACAACACAATATAGGATCAGCACTGGTACAACGCACGTAACATAGTCAATTAGGTTCAAAATAAGCTTTTTTTAGCAGTTTGGCACTTAATTAAAATTAAAATTGATAAATTAGAACCAATTTCCTTGTCTAATGTAAGAAAACTATAACAAATTTTAAAATTTTTAAAAAATTCAAAATTTAAATTTGAATTTAAATTTAATTTAAATTCTTAAATTGAACTAAAATCATGATTAATTGAATGTTTTATTAATTTTGCTGATAAATTTATGCGCAAAACTTAATTACAAAGGCGTATTTTAATATTTAAACTATAAAATGACAACACAATATAGGATCAGCACTGGTACAACGCACGTAACATAGTCAATTAGGTTCAAAATAAGCTTTTTTTAGCAGTTTTGGCACTTAATTAAAATTAAAATTGATAAATTAGAACCAATTTCCTTGTCTAATGTAAGAAAACTATAACAAATTTTAAAATTTTTAAAAAATTCAAAATTTAAATTTGAATTTAAATTTAATTTAAATTCTTAAATTGAACTAAAATCATGATTAATTGAATGTTTTATTAATTTTGCTGATAAATTTATGCGCAAAACTTAATTACAAAGGCGTATTTTAATATTTAAACTATAAAATGACAACACAATATAGGATCAGCACTGGACAACGCACGTAACATAGTCAATTAGGTTCAAAATAAGCTTTTTTTAGCAGTTTGGCACTTAATTAAAATTAAAATTGATAAATTAGAACCAATTTCCTTGTCTAATGTAAGAAAACTATAACAAATTTTAAAATTTTTAAAAAATTCAAAATTTAAATTTGAATTTAAATTTAATTTAAATTCTTAAATTGAACTAAAATCATGATTAATTGAATGTTTTATTAATTTTGCTGATAAATTTATGCGCAAAACTTAATTACAAAGGCGTATTTTAATATTTAAACTATAAAATGACAACACAATATAGGATCAGCACTGGTACAATGCACGTAACATAGTCAATTAGGTTCAAAATAAGCTTTTTTTAGCAGTTTGGCACTTAATTAAAATTAAAATTGATAAATTAGAACCAATTTCCTTGTCTAATGTAAGAAAACTATAACAAATTTTAAAATTTTTAAAAAATTCAAAATTTAAATTTGAATTTAAATTTAATTTAAATTCTTAAATTGAACTAAAATCATGATTAATTGAATGTTTTATTAATTTTGCTGATAAATTTATGCGCAAAACTTAATTACAAAGGCGTATTTTAATATTTAAACTATAAAATGACAACACAATATAGGATCAGCACTGGTACAACGCACGTAACATAGTCAATTAGGTTCAAAATAAGCTTTTTTTAGCAGTTTGGCACTTAATTAAAATTAAAATTGATAAATTAGAACCAATTTCCTTGTCTAATGTAAGAAAACTATAACAAATTTTAAAATTTTTAAAAAATTCAAAATTTAAATTTGAATTTAAATTTAATTTAAATTCTTAAATTGAACTAAAATCATGATTAATTGAATGTTTTATTAATTTTGCTGATAAATTTATGCGCAAAACTTAATTACAAAGGCGTATTTTAATATTTAAACTATAAAATGACAACACAATATAGGATCAGCACTGGTACAATGCACGTAACATAGTCAATTAGGTTCAAAATAAGCTTTTTTTAGCAGTTTTGGCACTTAATTAAAATTAAAATTGATAAATTAGAACCAATTTCCTTGTCTAATGTAAGAAAACTATAACAAATTTTAAAATTTTTAAAAAATTCAAAATTTAAATTTGAATTTAAATTTAATTTAAATTCTTAAATTGAACTAAAATCATGATTAATTGAATGTTTTATTAATTTTGCTGATAAATTTATGCGCAAAACTTAATTACAAAGGCGTATTTTAATATTTAAACTATAAAATGACAACACAATATAGGATCAGCACTGGTACAACGCACGTAACATAGTCAATTAGGTTCAAAATAAGCTTTTTTTAGCAGTTTTGGCACTTAATTAAAATTAAAATTGATAAATTAGAACCAATTTCCTTGTCTAATGTAAGAAAACTATAACAAATTTTAAAATTTTTAAAAAATTCAAAATTTAAATTTGAATTTAAATTTAATTTAAATTCTTAAATTGAACTAAAATCATGATTAATTGAATGTTTTATTAATTTTGCTGATAAATTTATGCGCAAAACTTAATTACAAAGGCGTATTTTAATATTTAAACTATAAAATGACAACACAATATAGGATCAGCACTGGTACAACGCACGTAACATAGTCAATTAGGTTCAAAATAAGCTTTTTTTAGCAGTTTTGGCACTTAATTAAAATTAAAATTGATAAATTAGAACCAATTTCCTTGTCTAATGTAAGAAAACTATAACAAATTTTAAAATTTTTAAAAAATTCAAAATTTAAATTTGAATTTAAATTTAATTTAAATTCTTAAATTGAACTAAAATCATGATTAATTGAATGTTTTATTAATTTTGCTGATAAATTTATGCGCAAAACTTAATTACAAAGGCGTATTTTAATATTTAAACTATAAAATGACAACACAATATAGGATCAGCACTGGTACAATGCACGTAACATAGTCAATTAGGTTCAAAATAAGCTTTTTTTAGCAGTTTTGGCACTTAATTAAAATTAAAATTGATAAATTAGAACCAATTTCCTTGTCTAATGTAAGAAAACTATAACAAATTTTAAAATTTTTAAAAAATTCAAAATTTAAATTTGAATTTAAATTTAATTTAAATTCTTAAATTGAACTAAAATCATGATTAATTGAATGTTTTATTAATTTTGCTGATAAATTTATGCGCAAAACTTAATTACAAAGGCGTATTTTAATATTTAAACTATAAAATGACAACACAATATAGGATCAGCACTGGTACAACGCACGTAACATAGTCAATTAGGTTCAAAATAAGCTTTTTTTAGCAGTTTTGGCACTTAATTAAAATTAAAATTGATAAATTAGAACCAATTTCCTTGTCTAATGTAAGAAAACTATAACAAATTTTAAAATTTTTAAAAAATTCAAAATTTAAATTTGAATTTAAATTTAATTTAAATTCTTAAATTGAACTAAAATCATGATTAATTGAATGTTTTATTAATTTTGCTGATAAATTTATGCGCAAAACTTAATTACAAAGGCGTATTTTAATATTTAAACTATAAAATGACAACACAATATAGGATCAGCACTGGTACAATGCACGTAACATAGTCAATTAGGTTCAAAATAAGCTTTTTTTAGCAGTTTTGGCACTTAATTAAAATTAAAATTGATAAATTAGAACCAATTTCCTTGTCTAATGTAAGAAAACTATAACAATTTTAAAATTTTTAAAAAATTCAAAATTTAAATTTGAATTTAAATTTAATTTAAATTCTTAAATTGAACTAAAATCATGATTAATTGAATGTTTTATTAATTTTGCTGATAAATTTATGCGCAAAACTTAATTACAAAGGCGTATTTTAATATTTAAACTATAAAATGACAACACAATATAGGATCAGCACTGGTACAATGCACGTAACATAGTCAATTAGGTTCAAAATAAGCTTTTTTTAGCAGTTTGGCACTTAATTAAAATTAAAATTGATAAATTAGAACCAATTTCCTTGTCTAATGTAAGAAAACTATAACAAATTTTAAAATTTTTAAAAAATTCAAAATTTAAATTTGAATTTAAATTTAATTTAAATTCTTAAATTGAACTAAAATCATGATTAATTGAATGTTTTATTAATTTTGCTGATAAATTTGTGCGCAAAACTTATTTACAAAGGCTTATTTTAATATTTAAACTATAAAATGACAACACAATATAGGATCAGCACTGGTACAATGCACGTAACATAGTCAATTAGGTTCAAAATAAGCTTTTTTTAGCAGTTTTGGCACTTAATTAAAATTAAAATTGATAAATTAGAACCAATTTCCTTGTCTAATGTAAGAAAACTATAACAAATTTTAAAATTTTTAAAAATTCAAAATTTAAATTTGAATTTAAATTTAATTTAAATTCTTAAATTGAACTAAAATCATGATTAATTGAATGTTTTATTAATTTTGCTGATAAATTTATGCGCAAAACTTAATTACAAAGGCTTATTTTAATATTTAAACTATAAAATGACAACACAATATAGGATCAGCACTGGTACAACGCACGTAACATAGTCAATTAGGTTCAAAATAAGCTTTTTTTAGCAGTTTTGGCACTTAATTAAAATTGAAATTGATAAATTAGAACCAATTTCCTTGTCTAATGTAAGAAAACTATAACAATTTTAAAATTTTTAAAAAATTCAAAATTTAAATTTGAATTTAAATTTAATTTAAATTCTTAAATTGAACTAAAATCATGATTAATTGAATGTTTTATTAATTTTGCTGATAAATTTATGCGCAAAACTTAATTACAAAGGCGTATTTTAATATTTAAACTATAAAATGACAACACAATATAGGATCAGCACTGGTACAATGCACGTAACATAGTCAATTAGGTTCAAAATAAGCTTTTTTTAGCAGTTTTGGCACTTAATTAAAATTAAAATTGATAAATTAGAACCAATTTCCTTGTCTAATGTAAGAAAACTATAACAAATTTTAAAATTTTTAAAAAATTCAAAATTTAAATTTGAATTTAAATTTAATTTAAATTCTTAAATTGAACTAAAATCATGATTAATTGAATGTTTTATTAATTTTGCTGATAAATTTATGCGCAAAACTTAATTACAAAGGCGTATTTTAATATTTAAACTATAAAATGACAACACAATATAGGATCAGCACTGGTACAATGCACGTAACATAGTCAATTAGGTTCAAAATAAGCTTTTTTTAGCAGTTTTGGCACTTAATTAAAATTAAAATTGATAAATTAGAACCAATTTCCTTGTCTAATGTAAGAAAACTATAACAAATTTTAAAATTTTTAAAAATTCAAAATTTAAATTTGAATTTAAATTTAATTTAAATTCTTAAATTGAACTAAAATCATGATTAATTGAATGTTTTATTAATTTTGCTGATAAATTTATGCGCAAAACTTAATTACAAAGGCGTATTTTAATATTTAAACTATAAAATGACAACACAATATAGGATCAGCACTGGTACAATGCACGTAACATAGTCAATTAGGTTCAAAATAAGCTTTTTTTAGCAGTTTTGGCACTTAATTAAAATTAAAATTGATAAATTAGAACCAATTTCCTTGTCTAATGTAAGAAAACTATAACAAATTTTAAAATTTTTAAAAAATTCAAAATTTAAATTTGAATTTAAATTTAATTTAAATTCTTAAATTGAACTAAAATCATGATTAATTGAATGTTTTATTAATTTTGCTGATAAATTTATGCGCAAAACTTAATTACAAAGGCTTATTTTAATATTTAAACTATAAAATGACAACACAATATAGGATCAGCACTGGTACAATGCACGTAACATAGTCAATTAGGTTCAAAATAAGCTTTTTTTAGCAGTTTTGGCACTTAATTAAAATTAAAATTGATAAATTAGAACCAATTTCCTTGTCTAATGTAAGAAAACTATAACAAATTTTAAAATTTTTAAAAATTCAAAATTTAAATTTGAATTTAAATTTAATTTAAATTCTTAAATTGAACTAAAATCATGATTAATTGAATGTTTTATTAATTTTGCTGATAAATTTATGCGCAAAACTTAATTACAAAGGCGTATTTTAATATTTAAACTATAAAATGACAACACAATATAGGATCAGCACTGGTACAATGCACGTAACATAGTCAATTAGGTTCAAAATAAGCTTTTTTTAGCAGTTTTGGCACTTAATTAAAATTTGATAAATTAGAACCAATTTCCTTGTCTAATGTAAGAAAACTATAACAATTTTAAAATTTTTAAAAATTCAAAATTTAAATTTGAATTTAAATTTAATTTAAATTCTTAAATTGAACTAAAATCATGATTAATTGAATGTTTTATTAATTTTGCTGATAAATTTATGCGCAAAACTTAATTACAAAGGCTTATTTTAATATTTAAACTATAAAATGACAACACAATATAGGATCAGCACTGGTACAATGCACGTAACATAGTCAATTAGGTTCAAAATAAGCTTTTTTTAGCAGTTTTGGCACTTAATTAAAATTGATAAATTAGAACCAATTTCCTTGTCTAATGTAAGAAAACTATAACAAATTTTAAAATTTTTAAAAAATTCAAAATTTAAATTTGAATTTAAATTTAATTTAAATTCTTAAATTGAACTAAAATCATGATTAATTGAATGTTTTATTAATTTTGCTGATAAATTTATGCGCAAAACTTAATTACAAAGGCGTTATTTTAATATTTAAACTATAAAATGACAACACAATATAGGATCAGCACTGGTACAATGCACGTAACATAGTCAATTAGGTTCAAAATAAGCTTTTTTTAGCAGTTTTGGCACTTAATTAAAATTAAAATTGATAAATTAGAACCAATTTCCTTGTCTAATGTAAGAAAACTATAACAAATTTTAAAATTTTTAAAAATTCAAAATTTAAATTTGAATTTAAATTTAATTTAAATTCTTAAATTGAACTAAAATCATGATTAATTGAATGTTTTATTAATTTTGCTGATAAATTTATGCGCAAAACTTAATTACAAAGGCTTATTTTAATATTTAAACTATAAAATGACAACACAATATAGGATCAGCACTGGTACAATGCACGTAACATAGTCAATTAGGTTCAAAATAAGCTTTTTTTAGCAGTTTTGGCACTTAATTAAAATTGATAAATTAGAACCAATTTCCTTGTCTAATGTAAGAAAACTATAACAAATTTTAAAATTTTTAAAAATTCAAAATTTAAATTTGAATTTAAATTTAATTTAAATTCTTAAATTGAACTAAAATCATGATTAATTGAATGTTTTATTAATTTTGCTGATAAATTTATGCGCAAAACTTAATTACAAAGGCGTATTTTAATATTTAAACTATAAAATGACAACACAATATAGGATCAGCACTGGTACAACGCACGTAACATAGTCAATTAGGTTCAAAATAAGCTTTTTTTAGCAGTTTTGGCACTTAATTAAAATTGAAATTGATAAATTAGAACCAATTTCCTTGTCTAATGTAAGAAAACTATAACAAATTTTAAAATTTTTAAAAAATTCAAAATTTAAATTTGAATTTAAATTTAATTTAAATTCTTAAATTGAATTAAAATCATGATTAATTGAAAGTTTTATTAATTTTGCTGATAAATTTATGCGCAAAACTTAATTACAAAGGCTTATTTTAATATTTAAACTATAAAATGACAACACAATATAGGATCCAGCACTGGTACAATGCACGTAACATAGTCAATTAGGTTCAAAATAAGCTTTTTTTAGCAGTTTTGGCACTTAATTAAAATTGAAATTGATAAATTAGAACCAATTTCCTTGTCTAATGTAAGAAAACTATAAACAAATTTTAAATTTTTTAAAAAATTCAAAATTTAAATTTGAATTTAAATTTAATTTAAATTCTTAAATTGAACTAAAATCATGATTAATTGAATGTTTTATTAATTTTGCTGATAAATTTATGCGCAAGCTTAATTACAAAGGCTTATTTTAATATTTAAACTATAAAATGACAACACAATATAGGATCAGCACTGGAACAACGCACGTAACATAGTCAATTAGGTTCAAAATAAGCTTTTTTTAGCAGTTTTGGCACTTAATTAAAATTAAAATTGATAAATTAGAACCAATTTCCTTGTCTAATGTAAGAAAACTATAACAGATTTTAAAATTTTTAAAAAATTCAAAATTTAAATTTGAATTTAAATTTAATTTAAATTCTTAAATTGAACTAAAATCATGATTAATTGAATGTTTTATTAATTTTGCTGATAAATTTATGCGCAAAACTTAATTACAAAGGCTTATTTTAATATTTAAACTATAAAATGACAACACAATATAGGATCCAGCACTGAACTACGCACGTAACACAGTCAATTAGGTTCAAAATAAGCTTTTTTTAGCAGTTTGACACTTAATTAAAATTAAAATTGATAAATTAGAACCAATTTCCTTGTCTAATGTAAGAAACTATAACAAATTTTAAATTTTTAAAAAATTCAAAATTTAAATTTGAATTTAAATTTAATTTAAATTCTTAAATTGAACTAAAATCATGATTAATTGAATGTTTTATTAATCATTTTTGCTGATAAATTTATGCGCAAAACTTAATTACAAAAGCGTATTTTAATATTTAAACTATAAAATGACAACACAATATAGGACCAGCACTGGCACAACGCACGTAACATAGTCAATTAGGTTCAAAATAAGCTTTTTTTTAGCAGTTTTGGCACTTAATTAAAATTGAAATTGATAAATTAGAACCAATTTCCTTGTCTAATGTAAGAAAACTATAACAGATTTTAAATTTTTAAAAAATTCAAAATTTAAATTTGAATTTAAATTTAATTTAAATTCTTAAATTGAACTAAAATCATGATTAATTGAATGTTTATTAATTTTGCTGATAAATTTATGCGCAAAACTTAATTACAAAGGCTTATTTTAATATTTAGCTGATAAATGACATTCTCAAATAGAACAGCACTGGTAAATGCACGTAAAGTAGTCAATTAGGTTCAAAATAAGCTTTTTTTTAGCAGTTTTGGAACTTAATTAAATTAAAATTGATAAATTAGAACCAATTTCCTTGTCTAATGCACGTAACATAGTCAATTAGGTTCAAAATTTTTAAAAAATTCAAAATTTAAATTTGAATTTAAATTATTTAAACTTAAATTATTTTTTAA
>NW_025062324.1:0-24868 GCF_000002995.4 Brugia malayi
TAGAATATGATATATAAAAATAATTTAACATTTAATATCCTTAATCTACTTAAATTACATTGATATTGTGAATATGAATAATATTGGTAAATTATTTACACTGATTTGATAATATTTGATTAAATCAGTTGAATCAATTAATGCTTTTAAAGAATGCGGCATTGATCATTTAATGATTTAATGAGCAAAAAAAAAAAAATCATATTAAATTTCTCATAATTTCATTCAAGTTTAACAGCAAATGTTTTGAATCTAAATAGATTTAATCAATAATAATAGGATTCTATAGCAGTTTACTAATTATCAATTAATTAGTTATTTTTAAAAGTTATCAAATATAGTTCTGATAATAATATCATACTATCACGATTCAATTATTCTAAAAAAAGATTTTGAGCGCAAAATTAAAATTAAATAATTCAAATATAAGCATAAAACTGCTGAAATTGTTAAAATATGCATAAATTACGGGGGCTTAGGCTTAGGCTTAGGCTTAGGCTTAGGCTTAGCCTTAGGCTTAGGCTTAGGCTTAGGCTTAGGCTTAGGCTTAGGCTTAGGCTTAGGCTTAGGCTTAGGCTTAGGCTTAGGCTTAGGCTTAGGCTTAGGCTTAGGCTTAGGCTTAGGCTTAGGCTTAGGCTTAGGCTTAGCTTAGGCTTAGGCTTAGGCTTAGGCTTAGGCTTACGCTTAGGCTTAGGCTTACGCTTAGGCTTAGGCTTACGCTTAGGCTTAGGATTAGGCTTAGGCTTAGGCTTACGCTTAGGCTTAGGCTTAGGCTTAGGCTTAGGCTTAGGCTTAGGCTTAGGCTTAGGCTTAGGCTTAGGCTTAGGCTTAGGCTTAGGCTTAGGCTTAGGCTTGATAATTAATTTATTTGCTATTTATATATTTGCAATGATATAATATTTCATTTGATTTTTTCATTATAATAGGATAATTTTGGTGATGTGAAATACATTATAATACAATTATACATCTTCTTCTTTCTTTCTTTTTCAAAAAAAAAAAGTTATTATGAAAATTTGAAATTTTATGATTGATGAAATATGTAAGAAAATAAGTTTTTTTTTTAAAAAAATTAAACGCAAGTGATAAAAATTATTTTGAAAATTTTAAGTCAGAAAAATTTGAAATGTTTGTGAAAATTTTTTGTCACTTTTGTAGCTGATTGAAACACACTGATAATAATAAATCAATTTTCAAATCGATTTATTGAGTAACAGTAGATCGATTTATGAGATAAAAAAAAAAATTATTTGTTGCACATAAGATTGATTTATTATTATCAAATAGATTAATTGATTTAATGGATAGGAAATGATTAAATTTTAGGAAAAAAAAAACTGTGAAAGACAAAGAATGAAATTAATAGAATTAAATTGTTGGTTGTTTATGATAATAAAAATTAATTTGAAAATAAATGAATGATTCAGCTAAGATGTTCAGATCAATCTTATAAAAGTTCATTTTGATATATCTTATCAGCTAAACAATTGAAATGTGTTATTTATCAATTAGCTGTATGATCAGCGTAAGAGCGTTTAAGAAAAAAAAAATTGATAAATTAACAAATCATTAAAAGTGCTTTCATTTGAATGCAAATGAATTTAGGAAAGGAGAAATTGTCACAAAAATGTCACACTGATTATAACTGATAGAATATTGATATTATAAAAATAATTTAACATTTAATATCCTTAATCTACTTAAATTACATTGATATTGTGATATGATAATATTGGTAAATTATTTACACTGATTTGATAATATTGATTAAATCAGTTGAATCAATTAATGCTTTTAAAGAATGCGGCATTGATCATTTAATGATTTAATGAGCAAAAAAAAAAAAATCATATTAAATTTCTCATAATTTCATTCAGTTTAACAGCAAATGTTTTGAATCTAATAGATTTAATCAATAATAATTAGGATTCTATAGCAGTTTTACTAATTATCAATTAATTAGTTATTTTTAAAAGTTATCAAATATAGTTCTGATAATAATATCATACTATCACGATTCAATTATTCTAAAAAAAGATTTGAGCGCAAAATTAAAATTATAAATTCAAATATAAGCATAAAACTGCTGAAATTGTTAAAATATGCATAAATTACGGGGGGCTTAGGCTTAGGCTTAGGCTTAGGCTTAGGCTTAGGCTTAGGCTTAGGCTTAGGCTTAGGCTTACGCTTAGGCTTAGGCTTAGGCTTAGGCTTAGGCTTACGCTTAGGCTTAGGCTTAGGCTTAGGCTTAGGCTTAGGCTTAGGCTTAGGCTTACGCTTAGGCTTAGGCTTAGGCTTAGGCTTAGGCTTAGGCTTAGGCTTAGGCTTAGGCTTAGGCTTAGGCTTAGGCTTACGCTTAGGCTTAGGCTTACGCTTAGGCTTAGGCTTACGCTTAGGCTTAGGATTAGGCTTAGGCTTAGGCTTACGCTTAGGCTTAGGCTTAGGCTTAGGCTTAGGCTTAGGCTTAGGCTTAGGCTTAGGCTTAGGCTTAGGCTTAGGCTTAGGCTTAGGCTTGATAATTAATTTTATTTGCTATTTATATATTTGCAATGATATAATATTTCATTTGATTTTTTCATTATAATAGGATAATTTTGGTGATGTGAAATTACATTATAATACAATTATACATCTTCTTCTTTTCTTTCTTTTTTCAAAAAAAAAAAAGTTATTATGAAAATTTGAAATTTTATGAATTGATGAAATATGTAAGAAAATAAGTTTTCTTTTTAAAAAAAAATTAAGCACAAGTGATAAAAAATTATTTTGAAAATTTTAAGTCAGAAAAATTTGAAATGTTTGTGAAAATTTTTTGTCACTTTTGTAGCTGATTGAAACACACTGATAATAATAAATCAATTTTCAAATCGATTTATTGAGTAACAGTAGATCGATTTATGAGATAAAAAAAAAATTATTTGTTGCACATAAGATTGATTTATTATTATCAAATAGATTAATTGATTTAATGGATAGGAAATGATTAAATTTTAGGAAAAAAAAACTGTGAAAGACAAAGAATGAAATTAATAGAATTAAATTGTTGGTTGTTTATGATAATAAAAAATTAATTTGAAAATAAATGAATGATTCAGCTAAGATGTTCAGATCAATCTTATAAAAGTTCATTTTGATATATCTTATCAGCTAAACAATTGAAATGTGTTATTTATCAATTAGCTGTATGATCAGCGTAAGAGCGTTTAAGAAAAAAAAAATTGATAAATTAACAAATCATTAAAAGTGCTTTCATTTGAATGCAAATGAATTTAGGAAAGGAGAAATTGTCACAAAAATGTCACACTGATTATAACTGATAGAATATTGATATTATAAAAATAATTTAACATTTAATATCCTTAATCTACTTAAATTACATTGATATTGTGATATGATAATATTGGTAAATTATTTACACTGATTTGATAATATTGATTAAATCAGTTGAATCAATTAATGCTTTTAAAGAATGCGGCATTGATCATTTAATGATTTAATGAGCAAAAAAAAAAAAAAAAAAAAAAATCATATTAAATTTCTCATAATTTCATTCAGTTTAACAGCAAATGTTTTGAATCTAATAGATTTAATCAATAATAATTAGGATTCTATAGCAGTTTTACTAATTATCAATTAATTAGTTATTTTTAAAAGTTATCAAATATAGTTCTGATAATAATATCATACTATCACGATTCAATTATTCTAAAAAAAGATTTGAGCGCAAAATTAAAATTATAAATTCAAATATAAGCATAAAACTGCTGAAATTGTTAAAATATGCATAAATTACGTAAAACTGATAGCTGTAATTATTTGAAACTATTACAACTGAATGGAATTTTTTTTAATAAAAACTTTTCTTATTTAAATAAAAAAATTAATTTGACAAAAATATAATTTAAGCTAAAAATATAAATATAAAATTCTGCTTTTGAAACTTGAGTAACATTAGATGAAAAATTTAACACTTATTGGCTTGGCTAGTAGAGATATTATAACAGTTTATGTCAATTATAAATTTATCACTGAAGTCAAATTTTTTCTAAAGTCAAAATTTATCACTAAGGCCACTGTACCTTACGTTAGCACTGGTACAATTCACGTAACATAGTCAATTAATTCAAAATAAGCTTTTTTAGTAGTTTTGGCACTTAATTAAAATTAAAATTGATAAATTAGAACCAATTTCCTTGTCTAATGTAAGAAAACTATAACAAAATTTAAAATTTTTAAAAAATTCAAAATTTAAATTTAATTTAAATTCTTATATTAAATTAAAATCATGATTAATTGGAAGTTTTATTAATTTTGCTAATGAATTTATGCGCAAAACTTAATTACAAAAGCATATTTTAATATTTAAACTTTAAAATGACGACGCAATATACGACCAGCACTGGTGCAATTCACGTAACATTGTCAATTAATTTCAAAATAAGCTTTTTTAGTAGTTTTGGCACTTAATTAAAATTAATATTGATAATTTAAAACCAATTTCCTTGTCTAATGTAAGAAAACTACAACTAATTTTAAAATTTTTAAAAAATTCAAAATTTAAATTTGAATTTAAATATAATTTAAATTCTTAAATTGAATTAAAATCATGATTAATTGAAGGGGCTTAGGCTTAGGCTCAGGCTTAGGCTTAGGCTTAGGCTTAGGCTTTAGGCTTAGCTTAGGCTTAGGCTTAGGCTTAGGCTTAGGCTTAGGCTTAGGCTTAGGCTTGGGCTTAGGCTTAGGCTTAGGCTTAGGCTTAGGGCTTAGGCTTAGGCTTAGGCTTAGGCTTAGGCTTAGGCTTAGGCTTAGGCTTAGCTTAGGCTTAGGCTTAGGCTTAGGCTTAGGCTTAGCTTAGGCTAGGCTTAGGCTTAGGCTTAGGCTTAGGCTTAGGCTTAGGCTTAGGCTTAGGCTTAGGCTTAGGCTTAGGCTTTAGCTTAGGCTTAGGCTTAGGCTTAGGCTTAGGCTTAGGCTTAGGCTTAGGCTTAGGCTTAGGCTTTAGGCTTAGGCTTAGGCTTAGGCTTAGGCTTAGGCTTAGGCTTTAGGCTTAGGCTTAGGCTTAGGCTTAGCTTAGGCTTAGGCTTAGGCTTAGGCTTAGGCTTAAGGCTTAGGCTTAGGCTTAGGCTTAGGCTTAGGCTTAGGCTTAGGCTTAGCTTAGGCTTAGGCTTAGGCTTAGGCTTAGCTTAGGCTTAGGCTTAGGCTTAGGCTTAGGCTTAGGCTTAGGCTTAGCTTAGGCTTAGGCTTAGGCTTAGGGCTTAGGCTTAGGCTTAGGCTTAGGCTTAGGCTTAGGCTTAGGCTTAGGCTTAGGCTTTAGGCTTAGGCTTAGGCTTAGGCTTAGGCTTGATAATTAATTTTATTTGCTATTTATATATTTGCAATGATATAATATTTCATTTGATTTTTTCATTATAATAGGATAATTTTGGTGATGTGAAATTACATTATAATACAATTATACATCTTCTTCTTTTCTTTCTTTTTTCAAAAAAAAAAAAAAGTTATTATGAAAATTTGAAATTTTATGAATTGATGAAATATGTAAGAAGATAAGTTTTTTTTTTAAAAAAATTAAGCACAAGTGATAAAAAATTATTTTGAAAATTTTAAGTCAGAAAAATTTGAAATGTTTGTGAAAATTTTTGTCACTTTTGTAGCTGATTGAAACACACTGATAATAATAAATCAATTTTCAAATCGATTTATTGAGTAACAGTAGATCGATTTATGAGATAAAAAAAAAATTATTTGTTGCACATAAGACTGATTTATTATTATCAAATAGATTAATTGATTTAATGGATAGGAAATGATTAAATTTTAGGAAAAAAAAAACTGTGAAAGACAAAGAATGAAATTAATAGAATTAAATTGTTGGTTGTTTATGATAATAAAAATTAATTTGAAAATAAATGAATGATTCAGCTAAGATGTTCAGATCAATCTTATAAAAGTTCATTTTGATATATCTTATCAGCTAAACAATTGAAATGTGTTATTTATCAATTAGCTGTATGATCAGCGTAAGAGCGTTTAAGAAAAAAAAAATTGATAAATTAACAAATCATTAAAAGTGCTTTCATTTGAATGCAAATGAATTTAGGAAAGGAGAAATTGTCACAAAAATGTCACACTGATTATAACTGATAGAATATTGATATTATAAAAATAATTTAACATTTAATATCCTTAATCTACTTAAATTACATTGATATTGTGATATGATAATATTGGTAAATTATTTACACTGATTTGATAATATTGATTAAATCAGTTGAATCAATTAATGCTTTTAAAGAATGCGGCATTGATCATTTAATGATTTAATGAGCAAAAAAAAAAAAATCATATTAAATTTCTCATAATTTCATTCAGTTTAACAGCAAATGTTTTGAATCTAATAGATTTAATCAATAATAATTAGGATTCTATAGCAGTTTTACTAATTATCAATTAATTAGTTATTTTTAAAAGTTATCAAATATAGTTCTGATAATAATATCATACTATCACGATTCAATTATTCTAAAAAAAGATTTGAGCGCAAAATTAAAATTATAAATTCAAATATAAGCATAAAACTGCAGAAATTGTTAAAATATGCATAAATTACGGGGGGCTTAGGCTTAGGCTTAGGCTTAGGCTTAGGCTTAGGCTTAGGCTTAGGCTTTAGGCTTAGGCTTAGGCTTAGGCTTAGGCTTAGGCTTAGGCTTAGGCTGAGGCTTAGGCTTAGGCTTAGGCTTAGGCTTAGGCTTAGGCTTAGGGCTTGATAATTAATTTTATTTGCTATTTATATATTTGCAATGATATAATATTTCATTTGATTTTTTCATTATAATAGGATAATTTTGGTGATGTGAAATTACATTATAATACAATTATACATCTTCTTCTTTTCTTTCTTTTTTCAAAAAAAAAAAAAAGTTATTATGAAAATTTGAAATTTTATGAATTGATGAAATATGTAAGAAAATAAGTTTTTTTTTTAAAAAAATTAAACGCAAGTGATAAAAAATTATTTTGAAAATTTTAAGTCAGAAAAATTTGAAATGTTTGTGAAAATTTTTTGTCACTTTTGTAGCTGATTGAAACACACTGATAATAATAAATCAATTTTCAAATCGATTTATTGAGTAACAGTAGATCGATTTATGAGATAAAAAAAAAATTATTTGTTGCACATAAGATTGATTTATTATTATCAAATAGATTAATTGATTTAATGGATAGGAAATGATTAAATTTTAGGAAAAAAAAAACTGTGAAAGACAAAGAATGAAATTAATAGAATTAAATTGTTGGTTGTTTATGATAATAAAAATTAATTTGAAAATAAATGAATGATTCAGCTAAGATGTTCAGATCAATCTTATAAAAGTTCATTTTGATATATCTTATCAGCTAAACAATTGAAATGTGTTATTTATCAATTAGCTGTATGATCAGCGTAAGAGCGTTTAAGAAAAAAAAAATTGATAAATTAACAAATCATTAAAAGTGCTTTCATTTGAATGCAAATGAATTTAGGAAAGGAGAAATTGTCACAAAAATGTCACACTGATTATAACTGATAGAATATTGATATTATAAAAATAATTTAACATTTAATATCCTTAATCTACTTAAATTACATTGATATTGTGATATGATAATATTGGTAAATTATTTACACTGATTTGATAATATTGATTAAATCAGTTGAATCAATTAATGCTTTTAAAGAATGCGGCATTGATCATTTAATGATTTAATGAGCAAAAAAAAAAAAATCATATTAAATTTCTCATAATTTCATTCAGTTTAACAGCAAATGTTTTGAATCTAATAGATTTAATCAATAATAATTAGGATTCTATAGCAGTTTTACTAATTATCAATTAATTAGTTATTTTTAAAAGTTATCAAATATAGTTCTGATAATAATATCATACTATCACGATTCAATTATTCTAAAAAAAGATTTGAGCGCAAAATTAAAATTATAAATTCAAATATAAGCATAAAACTGCTGAAATTGTTAAAATATGCATAAATTACGGGGGGCTTAGGCTTAGCTTAGGCTTAGGCTTAGCTTAGGCTTAGGCTTAGGCTTAGGCTTAGGCTTAGGCTTAGGCTTAGGCTTAGGCTTTAGGCTTAGGCTTAGGCTTAGGCTTAGGCTTAGGCTTAGGCTTAGGGCTTAGGCTTAGCTTAGGCTTAGGCCTTAGGCTTAGGCTTTAGCTTAGGCTTAGGCTTAGGCTTAGGCTTAGGCTTAGGCTTAGGCTTAGGCTTAGGCTTAGGCTTAGGCTTAGGCTTAGGCTTAGGCTTAGTAGGCTTGATAATTAATTTTATTTGCTATTTATATATTTGCAATGATATAATATTTCATTTGATTTTTTCATTATAATAGGATAATTTTGGTGATGTGAAATTACATTATAATACAATTATACATCTTCTTCTTTTCTTTCTTTTTTCAAAAAAAAAAAAGTTATTATGAAAATTTGAAATTTTATGAATTGATGAAATATGTAAGAAGATAAGTTTTTTTTTTTTTTAAAAAAAATTAAGCACAAGTGATAAAAAATTATTTTGAAAATTTTAAGTCAGAAAAATTTGAAATGTTTGTGAAAATTTTTTGTCACTTTTGTAGCTGATTGAAACACACTGATAATAATAAATCAATTTTCAAATCGATTTATTGAGTAACAGTAGATCGATTTATGAGATAAAAAAAAAATTATTTGTTGCACATAAGACTGATTTATTATTATCAAATAGATTAATTGATTTAATGGATAGGAAATGATTAAATTTTAGGAAAAAAAAAACTGTGAAAGACAAAGAATGAAATTAATAGAATTAAATTGTTGGTTGTTTATGATAATAAAAATTAATTTGAAAATAAATGAATGATTCAGCTAAGATGTTCAGATCAATCTTATAAAAGTTCATTTTGATATATCTTATCAGCTAAACAATTGAAATGTGTTATTTATCAATTAGCTGTATGATCAGCGTAAGAGCGTTTAAGAAAAAAAAAATTGATAAATTAACAAATCATTAAAAGTGCTTTCATTTGAATGCAAATGAATTTAGGAAAGGAGAAATTGTCACAAAAATGTCACACTGATTATAACTGATAGAATATTGATATTATAAAAATAATTTAACATTTAATATCCTTAATCTACTTAAATTACATTGATATTGTGATATGATAATATTGGTAAATTATTTACACTGATTTGATAATATTGATTAAATCAGTTGAATCAATTAATGCTTTTAAAGAATGCGGCATTGATCATTTAATGATTTAATGAGCAAAAAAAAAAAAATCATATTAAATTTCTCATAATTTCATTCAGTTTAACAGCAAATGTTTTGAATCTAATAGATTTAATCAATAATAATTAGGATTCTATAGCAGTTTTACTAATTATCAATTAATTAGTTATTTTTAAAAGTTATCAAATATAGTTCTGATAATAATATCATACTATCACGATTCAATTATTCTAAAAAAAGATTTGAGCGCAAAATTAAAATTATAAATTCAAATATAAGCATAAAACTGCCGAAATTGTTAAAATATGCATAAATTACGGGGGGCTTAGGCTTAGGCTCAGGCTTAGGCTTAGGCTTAGGCTTAGGCTTAGGCTTAGGCTTAGGCTTAGGCTTACGCTTAGGCTTAGGCTTAGGCTTAGGCTTAGGACTTAGGCTTAGGCTTAGGCTTAGGCTTAGGCTTAGGCTTAGGCTTACGCTTAGGCTTAGGCTTACGCTTAGGCTTAGGCTTACGCTTAGGCTTAGGATTAGGCTTAGGCTTAGGCTTACGCTTAGGCTTAGGCTTAGGCTTAGGCTTAGGCTTAGGCTTAGGCTTAGGCTTAGGCTTAGGCTTAGGCTTAGGCTTAGGCTTAGGCTTAGGCTTAGGCTTGATAATTAATTTTATTTGCTATTTATATATTTGCAATGATATAATATTTCATTTGATTTTTTCATTATAATAGGATAATTTTGGTGATGTGAAATTACATTATAATACAATTATACATCTTCTTCTTTTCTTTCTTTTTTCAAAAAAAAAAAAGTTATTATGAAAATTTGAAATTTTATGAATTGATGAAATATGTAAGAAAATAAGTTTTTTTTTTAAAAAAATTAAACGCAAGTGATAAAAAATTATTTTGAAAATTTTAAGTCAGAAAAATTTGAAATGTTTGTGAAAATTTTTTGTCACTTTTGTAGCTGATTGAAACACACTGATAATAATAAATCAATTTTCAAATCGATTTATTGAGTAACAGTAGATCGATTTATGAGATAAAAAAAAAATTATTTGTTGCACATAAGACTGATTTATTATTATCAAATAGATTAATTGATTTAATGGATAGGAAATGATTAAATTTTAGGAAAAAAAAAACTGTGAAAGACAAAGAATGAAATTAATAGAATTAAATTGTTGGTTGTTTATGATAATAAAAATTAATTTGAAAATAAATGAATGATTCAGCTAAGATGTTCAGATCAATCTTATAAAAGTTCATTTTGATATATCTTATCAGCTAAACAATTGAAATGTGTTATTTATCAATTAGCTGTATGATCAGCGTAAGAGCGTTTAAGAAAAAAAAAATTGATAAATTAACAAATCATTAAAAGTGCTTTCATTTGAATGCAAATGAATTTAGGAAAGGAGAAATTGTCACAAAAATGTCACACTGATTATAACTGATAGAATATTGATATTATAAAAATAATTTAACATTTAATATCCTTAATCTACTTAAATTACATTGATATTGTGATATGATAATATTGGTAAATTATTTACACTGATTTGATAATATTGATTAAATCAGTTGAATCAATTAATGCTTTTAAAGAATGCGGCATTGATCATTTAATGATTTAA
This sequence comes from Brugia malayi, assembly GCF_000002995.4. Taxonomy (NCBI): domain Eukaryota; kingdom Metazoa; phylum Nematoda; class Chromadorea; order Rhabditida; family Onchocercidae; genus Brugia; species Brugia malayi. The sequence goes on from NW_025062324.1 coordinate 10,889, forward strand.
TGAGCAAAAAAAAAAAAATCATATTAAATTTCTCATAATTTCATTCAGTTTAACAGCAAATGTTTTGAATCTAATAGATTTAATCAATAATAATTAGGATTCTATAGCAGTTTTACTAATTATCAATTAATTAGTTATTTTTAAAAGTTATCAAATATAGTTCTGATAATAATATCATACTATCACGATTCAATTATTCTAAAAAAAGATTTGAGCGCAAAATTAAAATTATAAATTCAAATATAAGCATAAAACTGCTGAAATTGTTAAAATATGCATAAATTACGGGGGGCTTAGGCTTAGGCTTAGGCTTAGGCTTAGGCTTAGGCTTAGGCTTAGGCTTAGGCTTAGGCTTACGCTTAGGCTTATGCTTAGGCTTAGGCTTAGGCTTACGCTTAGGCTTAGGCTTAGGCTTAGGCTTAGGCTTAGGCTTAGGCTTACGCTTAGGCTTAGGCTTACGCTTAGGCTTAGGCTTAGGCTTAGGCTTAGGCTTAGGCTTAGGCTTAGGCTTAGGCTTAGGCTTAGGCTTAGGCTTAGGCTTACGCTTAGGCTTAGGCTTAGGCTTAGGCTTAGGCTTACGCTTAGGCTTAGGCTTACGCTTAGGCTTAGGCTTAGGCTTAGGCTTAGGCTTACGCTTAGGCTTAGGCTTAGGCTTAGGCTTAGGCTTAGGCTTAGGCTTAGGCTTAGGCTTAGGCTTAGGCTTAGGCTTAGGCTTAGGCTTAGGCTTAGGCTTATGCTTAGCTTAGGCTTAGGCTTAGGCTTAGGCTTAGGCTTAGGCTTAGGCTTAGGCTTAGGCTTAGATAATTAATTTTATTTGCTATTTATATATTTGCAATGATATAATATTTCATTTGATTTTTTCATTATAATAGGATAATTTTGGTGATGTGAAATTACATTATAATACAATTATACATCTTCTTCTTTTCTTTCTTTTTTCAAAAAAAAAAAAAGTTATTATGAAAATTTGAAATTTTATGAATTGATGAAATATGTAAGAAGATAAGTTTTTTTTTTTTAAAAAAAATTAAGCACAAGTGATAAAAAATTATTTTGAAAATTTTAAGTCAGAAAAATTTGAAATGTTTGTGAAAATTTTTTGTCACTTTTGTAGCTGATTGAAACACACTGATAATAATAAATCAATTTTCAAATCGATTTATTGAGTAACAGTAGATCGATTTATGAGATAAAAAAAAAATTATTTGTTGCACATAAGATTGATTTATTATTATCAAATAGATTAATTGATTTAATGGATAGGAAATGATTAAATTTTAGGAAAAAAAAAACTGTGAAAGACAAAGAATGAAATTAATAGAATTAAATTGTTGGTTGTTTATGATAATAAAAATTAATTTGAAAATAAATGAATGATTCAGCTAAGATGTTCAGATCAATCTTATAAAAGTTCATTTTGATATATCTTATCAGCTAAACAATTGAAATGTGTTATTTATCAATTAGCTGTATGATCAGCGTAAGAGCGTTTAAGAAAAAAAAAATTGATAAATTAACAAATCATTAAAAGTGCTTTCATTTGAATGCAAATGAATTTAGGAAAGGAGAAATTGTCACAAAAATGTCACACTGATTATAACTGATAGAATATTGATATTATAAAAATAATTTAACATTTAATATCCTTAATCTACTTAAATTACATTGATATTGTGATATGATAATATTGGTAAATTATTTACACTGATTTGATAATATTGATTAAATCAGTTGAATCAATTAATGCTTTTAAAGAATGCGGCATTGATCATTTAATGATTTAATGAGCAAAAAAAAAAAAATCATATTAAATTTCTCATAATTTCATTCAGTTTAACAGCAAATGTTTTGAATCTAATAGATTTAATCAATAATAATTAGGATTCTATAGCAGTTTTACTAATTATCAATTAATTAGTTATTTTTAAAAGTTATCAAATATAGTTCTGATAATAATATCATACTATCACGATTCAATTATTCTAAAAAAAGATTTGAGCGCAAAATTAAAATTATAAATTCAAATATAAGCATAAAACTGCCGAAATTGTTAAAATATGCATAAATTACGGGGCTTAGGCTTAGGCTCAGGCTTAGGCTTAGGCTTAGGCTTAGCTTAGGCTTAGGCTTAGGCTTAGGCTTAGGCTTAGCTTAGGCTTAGGCTTAGGCTTAGCTTAGGCTTAGGCTTAGGCTTAGGCTTAGGAGGCTTAGGCTTAGGCTTAGGCTTAGGCTTAGGCTTAGGCTTACGCTTAGGCTTAGGCTTACGCTTAGGCTTAGGATTAGGCTTAGGCTTAGGCTTACGCTTAGGCTTAGGCTTAGGCTTAGGCTTAGGCTTAGGCTTAGGCTTAGGCTTAGGCTTAGGCTTAGGCTTAGGCTTAGGCTTAGGCTTAGGCTTAGGCTTGATAATTAATTTTATTTGCTATTTATATATTTGCAATGATATAATATTTCATTTGATTTTTTCATTATAATAGGATAATTTTGGTGATGTGAAATTACATTATAATACAATTATACATCTTCTTCTTTTCTTTCTTTTTTCAAAAAAAAAAAAAGTTATTATGAAAATTTGAAATTTTATGAATTGATGAAATATGTAAGAAAATAAGTTTTTTTTTTAAAAAAATTAAACGCAAGTGATAAAAAATTATTTTGAAAATTTTAAGTCAGAAAAATTTGAAATGTTTGTGAAAATTTTTTGTCACTTTTGTAGCTGATTGAAACACACTGATAATAATAAATCAATTTTCAAATCGATTTATTGAGTAACAGTAGATCGATTTATGAGATAAAAAAAAATTATTTGTTGCACATAAGATTGATTTATTATTATCAAATAGATTAATTGATTTAATGGATAGGAAATGATTAAATTTTAGGAAAAAAAAAACTGTGAAAGACAAAGAATGAAATTAATAGAATTAAATTGTTGGTTGTTTATGATAATAAAAATTAATTTGAAAATAAATGAATGATTCAGCTAAGATGTTCAGATCAATCTTATAAAAGTTCATTTTGATATATCTTATCAGCTAAACAATTGAAATGTGTTATTTATCAATTAGCTGTATGATCAGCGTAAGAGCGTTTAAGAAAAAAAAAATTGATAAATTAACAAATCATTAAAAGTGCTTTCATTTGAATGCAAATGAATTTAGGAAAGGAGAAATTGTCACAAAAATGTCACACTGATTATAACTGATAGAATATTGATATTATAAAAATAATTTAACATTTAATATCCTTAATCTACTTAAATTACATTGATATTGTGATATGATAATATTGGTAAATTATTTACACTGATTTGATAATATTGATTAAATCAGTTGAATCAATTAATGCTTTTAAAGAATGCGGCATTGATCATTTAATGATTTAATGAGCAAAAAAAAAAAAAATCATATTAAATTTCTCATAATTTCATTCAGTTTAACAGCAAATGTTTTGAATCTAATAGATTTAATCAATAATAATTAGGATTCTATAGCAGTTTTACTAATTATCAATTAATTAGTTATTTTTAAAAGTTATCAAATATAGTTCTGATAATAATATCATACTATCACGATTCAATTATTCTAAAAAAAGATTTGAGCGCAAAATTAAAATTATAAATTCAAATATAAGCATAAAACTGCTGAAATTGTTAAAATATGCATAAATTACGGGGGCTTAGGCTTAGGCTTAGGCTTAGGCTTAGGCTTAGGCTTAGGCTTAGGCTTAGGCTTAGGCTTAGCTTAGGCTTAGGCTTAGGCTTAGCTTAGGCTTAGGCTTAGGCTTAGGCTTAGGCTTAGGCTTAGGCTTAGGCTTAGGCTTAGGCTTAGGCTTAGGCTTAGGCTTAGGCTCAGGCTTAGGCTTAGGCTTAGGCTTAGGCTTAGGCTTAGGCTTAGGCTTAGGCTTAGGCTTAGGCTTAGGCTTACGCTTAGGCTTAGGCTTACGCTTAGGCTTAGGCTTACGCTTAGGCTTAGGCTTAGGCTTAGGCTTAGGCTTAGGCTTAGGCTTAGGCTTAGGCTTAGGCTTACGCTTAGGCTTAGGCTTAGGCTTAGGCTTAGGCTTAGGCTTAGGCTTAGGCTTAGGCTTAGGCTTAGGCTTAGGCTTAGGCTTAGGCTTGATAATTAATTTTATTTGCTATTTATATATTTGCAATGATATAATATTTCATTTGATTTTTTCATTATAATAGGATAATTTTGGTGATGTGAAATTACATTATAATACAATTATACATCTTCTTCTTTTCTTTCTTTTTTCAAAAAAAAAAAAAGTTATTATGAAAATTTGAAATTTTATGAATTGATGAAATATGTAAGAAGATAAGTTTTTTTTTTTTTAAAAAAAATTAAGCACAAGTGATAAAAAATTATTTTGAAAATTTTAAGTCAGAAAAATTTGAAATGTTTGTGAAAATTTTTTGTCACTTTTGTAGCTGATTGAAACACACTGATAATAATAAATCAATTTTCAAATCGATTTATTGAGTAACAGTAGATCGATTTATGAGATAAAAAAAAAAATTATTTGTTGCACATAAGATTGATTTATTATTATCAAATAGATTAATTGATTTAATGGATAGGAAATGATTAAATTTTAGGAAAAAAAAAACTGTGAAAGACAAAGAATGAAATTAATAGAATTAAATTGTTGGTTGTTTATGATAATAAAAATTAATTTGAAAATAAATGAATGATTCAGCTAAGATGTTCAGATCAATCTTATAAAAGTTCATTTTGATATATCTTATCAGCTAAACAATTGAAATGTGTTATTTATCAATTAGCTGTATGATCAGCGTAAGAGCGTTTAAGAAAAAAAAAATTGATAAATTAACAAATCATTAAAAGTGCTTTCATTTGAATGCAAATGAATTTAGGAAAGGAGAAATTGTCACAAAAATGTCACACTGATTATAACTGATAGAATATTGATATTATAAAAATAATTTAACATTTAATATCCTTAATCTACTTAAATTACATTGATATTGTGATATGATAATATTGGTAAATTATTTACACTGATTTGATAATATTGATTAAATCAGTTGAATCAATTAATGCTTTTAAAGAATGCGGCATTGATCATTTAATGATTTAATGAGCAAAAAAAAAAAAAAAAAAAATCATATTAAATTTCTCATAATTTCATTCAGTTTAACAGCAAATGTTTTGAATCTAATAGATTTAATCAATAATAATTAGGATTCTATAGCAGTTTTACTAATTATCAATTAATTAGTTATTTTTAAAAGTTATCAAATATAGTTCTGATAATAATATCATACTATCACGATTCAATTATTCTAAAAAAAGATTTGAGCGCAAAATTAAAATTATAAATTCAAATATAAGCATAAAACTGCTGAAATTGTTAAAATATGCATAAATTACGTAAAACTGATAGCTGTAATTATTTGAAACTATTACAACTGAATGGAATTTTTTTTAATAAAAACTTTTCTTATTTAAATAAAAAAATTAATTTGACAAAAATATAATTTAAGCTAAAAATATAAATATAAAATTCTGCTTTTGAAACTTGAGTAACATTAGATGAAAAATTTAACACTTATTGGCTTGGCTAGTAGAGATATTATAACAGTTTATGTCAATTATAAATTTATCACTGAAGTCAAATTTTTTCTAAAGTCAAAATTTATCACTAAGGCCACTGTACCTTACGTTAGCACTGGTACAATTCACGTAACATAGTCAATTAATTTCAAAATAAGCTTTTTAAGTAGTTTTGGCACTTAATTAAAATTAAAATTTATAAATTAGAACCAATTTCCTTGTCTAACGTAAGAAAACTATAACAAAATTGAAAATTTTTAAAAAATTCAAAATTTAAATTTAATTTAAATTCTTATATTAAATTAAAATCATGATTAATTGGAAGTTTTATTAATTTTGCTAATGAATTTATGCGCAAAACTTAATTACAAAAGCATATTTTAATATTTAAACTTTAAAATGACGACGCAATATACGACCAGCACTGGTGCAATTCACGTAACATTGTCAATTAATTTCAAAATAAGCTTTTTTTAGTAGTTTTGGCACTTAATTAAAATAAAAATTGATAATTTAAAACCAATTTCCTTGTCTAATGTAAGAAAACTACAACTAATTTTAAAATTTTTAAAAAATTCAAAATTTAAATTTGAATTTAAATATAATTTAAATTCTTAAATTGAATTAAAATCATGATTAATTGAAGGGGCTTAGGCTTAGGCTCAGGCTTAGGCTTAGGCTTAGGCTTAGGCTTAGGCTTAGGCTTAGGCTTAGGCTTAGGCTTAGGCTTAGGCTTAGGCTTAGGCTTAGGCTTAGGCTTAGGCTTAGGCTTAGGCTTAGGCTTAGGCTTAGGCTTAGGCTTAGCTTAGGCTTAGGCTTAGGCTTAGGCTTAGGCTTAGGCTTAGGCTTAGGCTTAGGCTTAGGCTTAGGCTTAGGCTTAGGCTTAGGCTTAGGCTTAGGCTTAGCTTAGGCTTAGGCTTAGGCTTAGGCTTAGGCTTAGGCTTAGGCTTAGCTTAGGCTTAGGCTTAGGCTTAGCTTAGGCTTAGGCTTAGGCTTAGGCTTAGGCTTAGGCTTAGGCTTAGGCTTAGGCTTAGGCTTAGGCTTAGGCTTAGGCTTAGGCTTAGGCTTAGGCTTAGCTTAGGCTTAGGCTTAGGCTTAGGCTTAGGCTTAGGCTTAGGCTTAGGCTTAGGCTTAGGCTTAGCTTAGGCTTAGGCTTAGTTAGGCTTAGGCTTAGGCTTAGGCTTAGGCTTAGGCTTAGGCTTAGCTTAGGCTTAGCTTTAGGCTTAGGCTTAGCTTAGGCTTAGGCTTAGGCTTAGGCTTAGGCTTAGGCTTAGGCTTGATAATTAATTTTATTTGCTATTTATATATTTGCAATGATATAATATTTCATTTGATTTTTTCATTATAATAGGATAATTTTGGTGATGTGAAATTACATTATAATACAATTATACATCTTCTTCTTTTCTTTCTTTCTTCAAAGAAAAAAAAAGTTATTATGAAAGTTTGAAATTTTATGAATTGATGAAATATGTAAGAAAATAAGTTTTCTTTTTAAAAAAAATTAAGCACAAGTGATAAAAAATTATTTTGAAAATTTTAAGTCAGAAAAATTTGAAATGTTTGTGAAAATTTTTTGTCACTTTTGTAGCTGATTGAAACACACTGATAATAATAAATCAATTTTCAAATCGATTTATTGAGTAACAGTAGATCGATTTATGAGATAAAAAAAAAAATTATTTGTTGCACATAAGATTGATTTATTATTATCAAATAGATTAATTGATTTAATGGATAGGAAATGATTAAATTTTAGGAAAAAAAAAACTGTGAAAGACAAAGAATGAAATTAATAGAATTAAATTGTTGGTTGTTTATGATAATAAAAATTAATTTGAAAATAAATGAATGATTCAGCTAAGATGTTCAGATCAATCTTATAAAAGTTCATTTTGATATATCTTATCAGCTAAACAATTGAAATGTGTTATTTATCAATTAGCTGTATGATCAGCGTAAGAGCGTTTAAGAAAAAAAAAATTGATAAATTAACAAATCATTAAAAGTGCTTTCATTTGAATGCAAATGAATTTAGGAAAGGAGAAATTGTCACAAAAATGTCACACTGATTATAACTGATAGAATATTGATATTATAAAAATAATTTAACATTTAATATCCTTAATCTACTTAAATTACATTGATATTGTGATATGATAATATTGGTAAATTATTTACACTGATTTGATAATATTGATTAAATCAGTTGAATCAATTAATGCTTTTAAAGAATGCGGCATTGATCATTTAATGATTTAATGAGCAAAAAAAAAAAAATCATATTAAATTTCTCATAATTTCATTCAGTTTAACAGCAAATGTTTTGAATCTAATAGATTTAATCAATAATAATTAGGATTCTATAGCAGTTTTACTAATTATCAATTAATTAGTTATTTTTAAAAGTTATCAAATATAGTTCTGATAATAATATCATACTATCACGATTCAATTATTCTAAAAAAAGATTTGAGCGCAAAATTAAAATTATAAATTCAAATATAAGCATAAAACTGCTGAAATTGTTAAAATATGCATAAATTACGGGGGGCTTAGGCTTAGGCTTAGGCTTAGGCTTAGGCTTAGGCTTAGGCTTAGGCTTTAGGCTTAGGCTTAGGCTTAGGCTTAGCTTAGGCTTAGGCTTAGGCTTAGGCTTAGGCTTAGGCTTAGGCTTAGGCTTAGGCTTAGGCTTAGGCTTAGGCTTAGGCTTCTTAGGCTTAGGCTTAGGCTTAGGCTTAGGCTTAGGCTTAGGCTTAGGCTTAGGCTTAGGCTTAGGCTTGATAATTAATTTTATTTGCTATTTATATATTTGCAATGATATAATATTTCATTTGATTTTTTCATTATAATAGGATAATTTTGGTGATGTGAAATTACATTATAATACAATTATACATCTTCTTCTTTTCTTTCTTTTTTCAAAAAAAAAAAAAGTTATTATGAAAATTTGAAATTTTATGAATTGATGAAATATGTAAGAAGATAAGTTTTTTTTTTTTTTAAAAAAATTAAGCACAAGTGATAAAAAATTATTTTGAAAATTTTAAGTCAGAAAAATTTGAAATGTTTGTGAAAATTTTTTGTCACTTTTGTAGCTGATTGAAACACACTGATAATAATAAATCAATTTTCAAATCGATTTATTGAGTAACAGTAGATCGATTTATGAGATAAAAAAAAAATTATTTGTTGCACATAAGATTGATTTATTATTATCAAATAGATTAATTGATTTAATGGATAGGAAATGATTAAATTTTAGGAAAAAAAAAACTGTGAAAGACAAAGAATGAAATTAATAGAATTAAATTGTTGGTTGTTTATGATAATAAAAATTAATTTGAAAATAAATGAATGATTCAGCTAAGATGTTCAGATCAATCTTATAAAAGTTCATTTTGATATATCTTATCAGCTAAACAATTGAAATGTGTTATTTATCAATTAGCTGTATGATCAGCGTAAGAGCGTTTAAGAAAAAAAAAATTGATAAATTAACAAATCATTAAAAGTGCTTTCATTTGAATGCAAATGAATTTAGGAAAGGAGAAATTGTCACAAAAATGTCACACTGATTATAACTGATAGAATATTGATATTATAAAAATAATTTAACATTTAATATCCTTAATCTACTTAAATTACATTGATATTGTGATATGATAATATTGGTAAATTATTTACACTGATTTGATAATATTGATTAAATCAGTTGAATCAATTAATGCTTTTAAAGAATGCGGCATTGATCATTTAATGATTTAATGAGCAAAAAAAAAAAAATCATATTAAATTTCTCATAATTTCATTCAGTTTAACAGCAAATGTTTTGAATCTAATAGATTTAATCAATAATAATTAGGATTCTATAGCAGTTTTACTAATTATCAATTAATTAGTTATTTTTAAAAGTTATCAAATATAGTTCTGATAATAATATCATACTATCACGATTCAATTATTCTAAAAAAAGATTTGAGCGCAAAATTAAAATTATAAATTCAAATATAAGCATAAAACTGCTGAAATTGTTAAAATATGCATAAATTACGGGGGGCTTAGGCTTAGGCTTAGGCTTAGGCTTAGGCTTAGGCTTAGCTTAGGCTTAGGCTTAGCTTAGGCTTAGGCTTAGGCTAGGCTTAGGCTTAGGCTTAGGCTTAGGCTTAGGCTTTAGGCTTAGGCTTAGGCTTAGGCTTAGGCTTAGGCTTAGGCTTAGGCTTAGGCTTAGGCTTAGGCTTAGGCTTAGGCTTAGGCTTAGGCTTAGGCTTAGGCTTAGGCTTAGGCTTAGGCTTAGGCTTAGGCTTAGGCTTAGGCTTAGGCTTAGGCTTGATAATTAATTTTATTTGCTATTTATATATTTGCAATGATATAATATTTCATTTGATTTTTTCATTATAATAGGATAATTTTGGTGATGTGAAATTACATTATAATACAATTATACATCTTCTTCTTTTCTTTCTTTTTTCAAAAAAAAAAAAAGTTATTATGAAAATTTGAAATTTTATGAATTGATGAAATATGTAAGAAGATAAGTTTTTTTTTTTTTTAAAAAAAATTAAGCACAAGTGATAAAAAATTATTTTGAAAATTTTAAGTCAGAAAAATTTGAAATGTTTGTGAAAATTTTTTGTCACTTTTGTAGCTGATTGAAACACACTGATAATAATAAATCAATTTTCAAATCGATTTATTGAGTAACAGTAGATCGATTTATGAGATAAAAAAAAAAAAAAATTATTTGTTGCACATAAGATTGATTTATTATTATCAAATAGATTAATTGATTTAATGGATAGGAAATGATTAAATTTTAGGAAAAAAAAAACTGTGAAAGACAAAGAATGAAATTAATAGAATTAAATTGTTGGTTGTTTATGATAATAAAAATTAATTTGAAAATAAATGAATGATTCAGCTAAGATGTTCAGATCAATCTTATAAAAGTTCATTTTGATATATCTTATCAGCAAAACAATTGAAATGTGTTATTTATCAATTAGCTGTATGATCAGCGTAAGAGCGTTTAAGAAAAAAAAAAATTGATAAATTAACAAATCATTAAAAGTGCTTTCATTTGAATGCAAATGAATTTAGGAAAGGAGAAATTGTCACAAAAATGTCACACTGATTATAACTGATAGAATATTGATATTATAAAAATAATTTAACATTTAATATCCTTAATCTACTTAAATTACATTGATATTGTGATATGATAATATTGGTAAATTATTTACACTGATTTGATAATATTGATTAAATCAGTTGAATCAATTAATGCTTTTAAAGAATGCGGCATTGATCATTTAATGATTTAATGAGCAAAAAAAAAAAAAAAAAAAAATCATATTAAATTTCTCATAATTTCATTCAGTTTAACAGCAAATGTTTTGAATCTAATAGATTTAATCAATAATAATTAGGATTCTATAGCAGTTTTACTAATTATCAATTAATTAGTTATTTTTAAAAGTTATCAAATATAGTTCTGATAATAATATCATACTATCACGATTCAATTATTCTAAAAAAAGATTTGAGCGCAAAATTAAAATTATAAATTCAAATATAAGCATAAAACTGCTGAAATTGTTAAAATATGCATAAATTACGTAAAACTGATAGCTGTAATTATTTGAAACTATTACAACTGAATGGAATTTTTTTTAATAAAAACTTTTCTTATTTAAATAAAAAAATTAATTTGACAAAAATATAATTTAAGCTAAAAATATAAATATAAAATTCTGCTTTTGAAACTTGAGTAACATTAGATGAAAAATTTAACACTTATTGGCTTGGCTAGTAGAGATATTATAACAGTTTATGTCAATTATAAATTTATCACTAAAGTCAAATTTTTTCTAAAGTCATAATTTATCACTAAGGCCACTGTACCTTACGTTACCGTACTTCTTACCACTGTACCTTTTGTTACCGTACCTCTTATCACTGTACCTCTTGTAACCGTACCTCTTACCATTGTACCTTTCGTTACCGTACCTCTTATCACTGTACCTCTTGTAACCGTACCTCTTACCATTGTACCTTTCGTTACCGTACCTCTTATCACTGCACCTCTTATCACCGTACCTCTTATCACGGTACCTCTTATCACGGTACCTCTTATCACTGCACCTCTTATCACCGTACCTCTTATCATGGTACCTCTTATCATGGTACCTCTTACCACCGTACCTCTTATCTTCCTCTTATCACTGTACCTCTTATCATGGTACCTCTTATCACTGTACCTCTTATCATGGTACCTCTTATCACCGTACCTCTTATCATGGTACCTCTTATCACTGTACCTCTTATCATTGTACCTCTTATCACCGTACCTCTTATCACTGTACCTCTTATCATGGTACCTCTTATCACTGTACCTCCTATCATTGTACCTCTTATCACTGTACCTCTTATCATTGTACCTCTTATCACCGTACCTCTTATCACTGTACCTCTTATCATGGTACCTCTTATCACTGAACCTCCTATCATTGTACCTCTTATCACTGTACCTCTTATCATGGTACCTCTTACCACTGTACCTCTTGTAACCGTACCTCTTACCACTGTACCTCCTGTTATCGTACCTCTTACTACCGTACCTTACGTTACCGTACTTCTTACCGCTGTACTTCTTGTTACCGTACCTCTTATCGCCGTACCTCTTATCACTGCACCTCCTATCACTGTACTTCTTACCACCGTACCTCTTACCACTGTACCTCTTATCATGGTACCTCTTATCTTGGTACCTCTTATCACTGTACCTCTTATCACCGTACCTCTTATCACGGTACCTCTTATCATGGTACCTCTTGTCACTGTACCTCTTATCATGGTACCTCTTATCATGGTACCTCTTACCCGTACCTCTTATCATGGTACCTCTTATCTTGGAACCTCATATCATGGTACCTCTTATCACCGTGTTTCTTATCACGGTACCTCTTACCATGGTACCTCTTATCATAGTACCTCTTATCTTGGTACCTCTTATCACTGTTTCTTATCACGGTACCTCTTACCATGGTACCTCTTATCATAGTACCTCTTATCTTGGTACCTCCTATTATGATACCTCTTATCATGGTACCTCTTATCACTGCACCTCTTATCACCGTACCTCTTATCACGGTACCCCTTATCACTGCACCTCTTATCACTGCACCTCTTATCACGGTACCTCTTATCATGGTGCCTCTTATCTTGGTACCTCTTATTACGGTACCTCTTATCACGGTACCCCTTATCACTGCACCTCTTATCACGGTACCTCTTATCATGGTACCTCTCACCACCGTACCTCTTATCATGGTACCTCTTATCATGGTACCTCTTATCACCGTGCCTCTTATCACGGTACCTTTTATCATGGTACTTCTTGTCACTGTACCTCTTACCACCGTACCTCTTATCTTGGTACCTCTTATTACGGTACCTCTTATCACGGTACCCCTTATCACTGCACCTCTTATCACGGTACCTCTTATCATGGTACCTCTTACCACCGTACCTCTTATCATGGTACCTCTTATCATGGTACCTCTTACCACCGTACCTCTTATCACTGCACCTCTTATCACCGTACCTCTTATCATGGTGCCTCTTATCATGGTACCTCTTACCACCGTACCTCTTATTACCTACCTCTTGCTACCGTATTTCTTATTACCGTACATCTTATCACCTATCTCTTATCACTGCGCCTTATATTCCGTATTTTTCCCACCGTACCTCTTCTTACCGTATCTGTTATTATCACTAATAAAAATGAATTGTTCTTTTTTTTCTAATTTTAAATTTTAATTCGTATTTATTTATGATAATTAATTTTATTTGCTATTTATATATTTGCAATGATATAATATTTCATTTGATTTTTTCATTATAATAGGATAATTTTGGTGATGTGAAATTACATTATAATACAATTATACATCTTCTTCTTTTCTTTCTTTTTTCAAAAAAAAAAAAAGTTATTATGAAAATTTGAAATTTTATGAATTGATGAAATATGTAAGAAGATAAGTTTTTTTTTTTTTTTAAAAAAAATTAAGCACAAGTGATAAAAAATTATTTTGAAAATTTTAAGTCAGAAAAATTTGAAATGTTTGTGAAAATTTTTTGTCACTTTTGTAGCTGATTGAAACACACTGATAATAATAAATCAATTTTCAAATCGATTTATTGAGTAACAGTAGATCGATTTATGAGATAAAAAAAAAAAAAAATTATTTGTTGCACATAAGATTGATTTATTATTATCAAATAGATTAATTGATTTAATGGATAGGAAATGATTAAATTTTAGGAAAAAAAAAACTGTGAAAGACAAAGAATGAAATTAGTAGAATTAAATTGTTGGTTGTTTATGATAATAAAAATT
>NW_025062325.1:0-25669 GCF_000002995.4 Brugia malayi
TTATGTGTATGGATTGCAGCAGCAGAGCGGGACAAATATAGTGTGGTCATTTCATAGTTTAAAATATTAAAATACGCTTTTTTAATTAAGTTTTACGCAAAAATTCGTCAGCAAAATTAATAAAACTTCAATTAATCATGGTTTTAAATTCATTTAAGGTTCAAAATTAAATTTAATTTCAAATTTAATTTTGAAATTTTTAAAAAATTATATAATTTGTGACAAAATTTTAAAAATTTGTGACAGTTTTCTTACATTTAACATGAAAATTGGTTCTAAATTATCATTTTTTATTTTAATTTAGTGCTAAAAACTGCAAAAAATAGCATATTTTGAAGCTAATTCAATTATGTTGTATGGATTGCAGCAGAGCGGGACAAATATAGTGTGGTCATTTCACAAAATTTTAAAATATTAAAATACGCTTTTTTAATTAAGTTTACGCAAAAATTCGTCAGCAAAATTAATAAAACTTTCAATTAATCATGTTTATTACAATTTAAGGTTCAAAATTTAAATTTAATTTCAAATTTAAATTTTGAATTTTTTAAAAAAATTTCAAATTTGTAATAGTTTCTTACATTTAACAGGAAAATTGTTCTAAATTATCATTTTTTATTTCAATTTAATTGCCAAAACTGCAAAAAATAGGCAACATTTTGAAGCTAATTCATTATGTTGTATGGATTGCAGCAGAGCGGGACAAATATAGTGTTGTCATTTCATAGTTTAAATATTAAAATACGCTTTTTTTAATTAAGTTATACGCAAAAATTCGTCAGCAAAATTAATAAAACTTTCAATTAATCATGGTTTTTAATTCAATTTAAGGTTCAAAATTAAATTTAATTTCAAATTTAAATTTTGAATTTTTTAAAATTATATATTTCAAAATTATTGTGACAGTTTTCTTACATTTAACATGAAAATTGGTTCTAAAATTATCATTTTTTAATTTTAATTTAGTGCCAAAACTGCAAAAAATAGCAATATTTTGAAGCTAATTCATTATGTTGTATGGATTGCAGCAGAGCGGGACAATATAGTGTGGTCATTTCATAGTTTAATATTAAAATACGCTTTTTAATTAAGTTTACGCAAAAATTCGTCAGCAAAATTAATAAAACTTTCAATTAATCATGGTTTAATTCAATTTAAGGTTCAAAATTAAATTTAATTTCAAATTTAAATTTGAATTTTTTAAAAATTTCAAAATTTGTAATAGTTTTCTTACATTTAACAGGAAAATTGGTCCTAAATTATCATTTTTTATTTCAATTAATTGCCAAAACTGCAAAAAATAGCAACATTTTGAAGCTAATTCATTATGTTGTATGGATTGCAGCAGAGCGGGACAAAATATAGTGTGGTCATTTCATAGTTTAAATATTAAAATACGCTTTTTTAATTAAGTTTTACGCAAAATTCGTCAGCAAAATTAATAAAACTTTCAATTAATCATGGTTTTAATTCAATTTAAGGTTCAAAATTAAATTTAATTTCAAATTTAAATTTTGAATTTTTTAAAAATTTCAAATTTGTAATAGTTTTCTTACATTTAACAGGAAAATTGGTTCCTAAATTATCATTTTTTATTTCAATTAATTGCCAAAACTGCAAAAAATAGCAACATTTTGAAGCTAATTCATTATGTTGTATGGATTGCAGCAGAGCGGGACAAATATAGTGTGGTCATTTCATAGTTAAATATTAAAATACGCTTTTTTAATTAAGTTTATACGCAAAAATTCGTCAGCAAAATTAATAAAACTTTCAATTAATCATGGTTTTAATTCAATTTAAGGTTCAAAATTAAATTTAATTTCAAATTTAAATTTGAATTTTTTAAAAATTATATAATTTGTGACAAAATTTTAAAATTTGTGACAGTTTTCTTACATTTAACATGAAAATTGGTTCTAAATTATCATTTTTTATTTTAATTTAGTGCTAAAACTGCAAAAAAATAGCAATATTTTGAAGCTAATTCATTATGTTGTATGGATTGCAGCAGAGCGGGACAAATATAGTGTGGTCATTTCATAGTTTAAATATTAAAATACGCTTTTTTTAATTAAGTTTTACGCATAAATTCGTCAGCAAAATTAATAAAACTTTCAATTAATCATGGTTTTAATTCAATTTAAGGTTTCAAAATTAAATTTAATTTCAAATTTAAATTTTGAATTTTTAAAAATTTTTCAAAATTTTAAAATTTGTGACAGTTTTCTTACATTAACATGAAAATTGGTTCTAAATTATCATTTTTATTTCAATTTAATTGCCAAAACTGCAAAAAATAGCAATATTTTGAAGCTAATTCATTATGTTGTATGATGGATTGCAGCAGAGCGGGACAATATAGTGTGGTCATTTCATAGTTTAAATATTAAAATACGCTTTTTAATTAAGTTTTACGCAAAAATTCGTCAGCAAAATTAATAAAACTTTCAATTAATCATGGTTTTAATTCAATTTAAAGTTCAAAATTAAATTTAATTTCAAATTTAAATTTTGAATTTTTAAAAATTATATAATTTGTGACAAAATTTTAAAATTTGTGACAGTTTTCTTACATTTAACATAAAAATGGTTCTAAATTATCATTTTTTATTTAATTTAGTGCCTAAAACTGCAAAAAATAGCAATATTTTGAAGCTAATTCATTATGTTGTATGGATTGCAGCAGAGCGGGACAAATATAGTGTGGTCATTTCATAGTTTAAATATTAAAATACGCTTTTTTAATTAAGTTTTACGCAAAAATTCGTCAGCAAAATTAATAAACTTTCAATTAATCATGGTTTAATTCAATTTAAGGTTCAAAATTAAATTTAATTTCAAATTTAAATTTTGAATTTTTAAAATTATATAATTTGTGACAAAATTTTAAAATTTGTGACAGTTTTCTTACATTTAACATGAAAATTGGTTCTAAATTATCATTTTTTATTTTAATTTAGTGCTAAAACTGCAAAAAATAGCAATATTTTGAAGCTAATTCATTATGTTGTATGGATTGCAGCAGAGCGGGACAAATATAGTGTGGTCATTTCATAGTTTAAATATTAAAATACGCTTTTTTAATTAAGTTATACGCAAAAATTCGTCAGCAAAATTAATAAAACTTTCAATTAATCATGGTTTTAATTCAATTTAAGGTTCAAAATTAAATTTAATTTCAAATTTAAATTTTGAATTTTTTAAATTAAATTTTACAAATATTTGTGACAGTTTTCTTACATTTAACATGAAAATTGGTTCTAAATTATCATTTTTTATTTTAATTAGTGCCAAAACTGCAAAAATAGCAATATTTTGAAGCTAATTCATTATGTTGTATGGATTGCAGCAGAGCGGGACAAATATAGTGCATTTCATAGTTTAAATATTAAAATACGCTTTTTTAATTAAGTTTACGCAAAATTCGTCAGCAAAATTAATAAAAATTCAATTAATCATGGTTTTAATTCAATTTAAGGTTCAAAATTAAATTTAATTTCAAATTTAAATTTTGAATTTTTTAAAAATTTCAAAATTTGTAATAGTTTTCTTACATTTAACAGGAAAATTGGTCCTAAATTATCATTTTTTATTTCAATTAATTGCCAAAACTGCAAAAAATAGCAACATTTTGAAGCTAATTCATTATGTTGTATGGATTGCAGCAGAGCGGGACAAATATAGTGTGGTCATTTCATAGTTTAAATATTAAAATACGCTTTTTTAATTAAGTTTACGCAAAATTCGTCAGCAAAATTAATAAAACTTTCAATTAATCATGGTTTTAATTCAATTTAAGGTTCAAAATTAAATTTAATTTCAAATTTAAATTTTGAATTTTTTAAAATTATATAATTGTGAAAAATTTAAAATTTGTGACAGTTTTCTTACATTTAACATGAAAATTGGTTCTAAATTATCATTTTTTATTTTAATTTATTGCCAAAACTGCAAAAAATAGCAATATTTTGAAGCTAATTCATTATGTTGTATGGATTGCAGCAGAGCGGGACAATATAGTGTGGTCATTTCATAGTTTAAATATTAAAATACGCTTTTTTAATTAAGTTTTACGCAAAATTCGTCAGCAAAATTAATAAAACTTTCAATTAATCATGGTTTTAATTCAATTTAAGGTTCAAAATTAAATTTAATTTCAAATTTAAATTTTGAATTTTTAAAAATTATATAATTGTGACAAAATTTTAAAATTGTGACAGTTTTCTTACATTTAACATGAAAATTGGTTCTAAATTATCATTTTTTATTTTAATTTAGTGCTAAAACTGCAAAAAATAGCAATATTTTGAAGCTAATTCATTATGTTGTATGGATTGCAGCAGAGCGGGACAAATATAGTGTGGTCATTTCATAGTTTAAATATTAAAATACGCTTTTTTAATTAAGTTTACGCAAAAATTCGTCAGCAAAATTAATAAAACTTTCAATTAATCATGGTTTTAATTCAATTTAAGGTTCAAAATTAAATTTAATTTCAAATTTAAATGTTGAATTTTTTAAAATTTGTAATAGTTTTCTTACATTTAACAAGAAAATTGGTTCTAAATTATCATTTTTTATTTCAATTAATGCCAAAACTGCAAAAAATAGCAACATTTTGAAGCTAATTCATTATGTTGTATGGATTGCAGCAGAGCGGGACAAATATAGTGTGGTCATTTCATAGTTTAAATATTAAAATACGCTTTTTTAATTAAGTTTTACGCAAAAATTCGTCAGCAAAATTAATAAAACTTTCAATTAATCATGGTTTTAATTCAATTTAAGGTTCAAAATTAAATTTAATTTCAAATTTAAATTTTGAATTTTTTAAAATTATATAATTTGTGACAAAATTTTAAAATTTGTGACAGTTTTCTTACATTTAACATGAAAATTGGTTCTAAATTATCATTTTTAATTTTTAGTGCCAAAACTGCAAAAAATAGCAATATTTTGAAGCTAATTCATTATGTTGTATGATTGCAGCAGAGCGGGACAAATATAGTGTGGTCATTTCATAGTTTAAATATTAAAATACGCTTTTTTAATTAAGTTTTACGCAAAAATTCGTCAGCAAAATTAATAAAACTTTCAATTAATCATGGTTTTAATTCAATTTAAGGTTCAAAATTAAATTTAATTTCAAATTTAAATTTGAATTTTAAAATTATATAATTTGACAAATTTAAAATTTGTGACAGTTTTCTTACATTTAACATGAAAATTGGTTCTAAATTATCATTTTTATTTTAATTTAGTGCTAAAACTGCAAAAAATAGCAATATTTTGAAGCTAATTCATTATGTTGTATGGATTGCAGCAGAGCGGGACAAATATAGTGTGGTCATTTCATAGTTTAAATATTAAAATACGCTTTTTTAATTAAGTTTTACGCAAAAATTCGTCAGCAAAATTAATAAAACTTTCAATTAATCATGGTTTTAATTCAATTTAAGGTTCAAAATTAAATTTAATTTCAAATTTAAATTTTGAATTTTTTAAAAATTTCAAAATTTGTAATAGTTTTCTTACATTTAACAGGAAAATTGGTCCTAAATTATCATTTTTTATTTCAATTAATTGCCAAAACTGCAAAAAATAGCAACATTTTGAAGCTAATTCATTATGTTGTATGGATTGCAGCAGAGCGGGACAAATATAGTGTGGTCATTTCATAGTTTAAATATTAAAATACGCTTTTTTAATTAAGTTTTACGCAAAAATTCGTCAGCAAAATTAATAAAACTTTCAATTAATCATGGTTTTAATTCAATTTAAGGTTCAAAATTAAATTTAATTTCAAATTTAAATTTTGAATTTTTTAAAAATTATATAATTTGTGACAAAATTTTAAAATTTGTGACAGTTTTCTTACATTTAACATGAAAATTGGTTCTAAATTATCATTTTTTATTTTAATTTAGTGCTAAACTGCAAAAAATAGCAATATTTTGAAGCTAATTCATTATGTTATATGCATTGCAGCAGAGCGGACAATATAGTGTGGTCATTTCATAGTTTAAATATTAAAATACGCTTTTTTAATTAAGTTTTACGCAAAAATTCGTCAGCAAAATTAATAAAACTTTCAATTAATCATGGTTTTAATTCAATTTAAGGTTCAAAATTAAATTTAATTTCAAATTTAAATTTTGAATTTTTTAAAAATATTTCAAAATTTGTGACAGTTTTATGTTTAACAGGAAAATTGGTTCTAATTATCATTTTTTATTTTAATTTAGTGCCAAAACTGCAAAAAATAGCAATATTTTGAAGCTAATTCATTATGTTGTATGGATTGCAGCAGAGCGGGACAAATATAGTGTGGTCATTTTCATAGTTTAAATATTAAAATACGCTTTTTTAATTAAGTTTTACGCAAAATTCGTCAGCAAAATTAATAAAACTTTCAATTAATCATGGTTTTAATTCAATTTAAGGTTCAAAATTAAATTTAATTTCAAATTTAAATTTTGAATTTTTTAAAAATTTAAAATTTGTGACAGTTTTCTTACATTTAACATGAAAATTGGTTCTAAATTATCATTTTTTATTTCAATTAATTGCCAAAACTGCAAAAAATAGCAACATTTTGAAGCTAATTCATTATGTTGTATGGATTGCAGCAGAGCGGGACAAATATAGTGTGGTCATTTCATAGTTTAAATATTAAAATACGCTTTTTTAATTAAGTTATACGCAAAAATTCGTCAGCAAAATTAATAAAACTTTCAATTAATCATGGTTTTAATTCAATTTAAGGTTCAAAATTAAATTTAATTTCAAATTTAAATTTTGAATTTTTTAAAATTATATAATTTGTGACAAAATTTTAAAATTTGTGACAGTTTTCTTACATTTAACATGAAAATTGGTTCTAAATTATCATTTTTTATTTTAATTTAGTGCTAAAACTGCAAAAAATAGCAATATTTTGAAGCTAATTCATTATGTTGTATGGATTGCAGCAGAGCGGGACAAATATAGTGTGGTCATTTCATAGTTTAAATATTAAAATACGCTTTTTTAATTAAGTTTTACGCATAAATTCGTCAGCAAAATTAATAAAACTTTCAATTAATCATGGTTTTAATTCAATTTAAGGTTCAAAATTAAATTTAATTTCAAATTTAAATTTTGAATTTTTTAAAAATTTTCAAAATTTGTAATAGTTTTCTTACATTTAACAGGAAAATTGGTTCTAATTATCATTTTTTATTTCAATTAATTGCCAAAACTGCAAAAAATAGCAATATTTTGAAGCTAATTCATTATGTTGTATGGATTGCAGCAGAGCGGGACAAATATAGTGTGGTCATTTCATAGTTTAAATATTAAAATACGCTTTTTTAATTAAGTTATACGCAAAAATTCGTCAGCAAAATTAATAAAACTTTCAATTAATCATGGTTTTAATTCAATTTAAGGTTCAAAATTAAATTTAATTTCAAATTTAAATTTTGAATTTTTTAAAATTATATAATTTGTGACAAAATTTTAAAATTTGTGACAGTTTTCTTACATTTAACATGAAAATTGGTTCTAAATTATCATTTTTTATTTTAATTTAGTGCTAAAACTGCAAAAAATAGCAATATTTTGAAGCTAATTCATTATGTTGTATGGATTGCAGCAGAGCGGGACAAATATAGTGTGGTCATTTCATAGTTTAAATATTAAAATACGCTTTTTTAATTAAGTTTTACGCAAAAATTCGTCAGCAAAATTAATAAAACTTTCAATTAATCATGGTTTTAATTCAATTTAAGGTTCAAAATTAAATTTAATTTCAAATTTAAATTTTGAATTTTTTAAAAATTTTAAAATTTGTAATCAGTTTTCTTACATTTAACATGAAAATTGGTTCTAAATTATCAT
Source organism: Brugia malayi (assembly GCF_000002995.4). Lineage (NCBI taxonomy): Eukaryota > Metazoa > Nematoda > Chromadorea > Rhabditida > Onchocercidae > Brugia > Brugia malayi. The sequence goes on from NW_025062325.1 coordinate 7,885, forward strand.
TTTTTATTTTAATTTAGTGCCAAAACTGCAAAAAATAGCAATATTTTGAAGCTAATTCATTATGTTGTATGGATTGCAGCAGAGCGGGACAAATATAGTGTGGTCATTTCATAGTTTAAATATTAAAATACGCTTTTTTAATTAAGTTTTACGCAAAAATTCGTCAGCAAAATTAATAAAACTTTCAATTAATCATGGTTTTAATTCAATTTAAGGTTCAAAATTAAATTTAATTTCAAATTTAAATTTTGAATTTTTTAAAATTTATATTTGTGACAAAATTTTAAAATTTGTGACAGTTTTCTTACATTTAACATGAAAATTGGTTCTAAATTATCATTTTTTATTTTAATTTAGTGCTAAAACTGCAAAAAATAGCAATATTTTGAAGCTAATTCATTATGTTGTATGGATTGCAGCAGAGCGGGACAAATATAGTGTGGTCATTTCATAGTTTAAATATTAAAATACGCTTTTTTAATTAAGTTTTACGCAAAAATTCGTCAGCAAAATTAATAAAACTTTCAATTAATCATGGTTTTAATTCAATTTAAGGTTCAAAATTAAATTTAATTTCAAATTTAAATTTTGAATTTTTTAAAAATTTTAAAATTTGTAATAGTTTTCTTACATTTAACAGGAAAATTGGTTCTAAATTATCATTTTTTATTTTAATTTAGTGCCAAAACTGCAAAAAATAGCAATATTTTGAAGCTAATTCATTATGTTGTATGCATTGCAGCAGAGCGGGACAAATATAGTGTGGTCATTTCATAGTTTAAATATTAAAATACGCTTTTTTAATTAAGTTTTACGCAAAAATTCGTCAGCAAAATTAATAAAACTTTCAATTAATCATGGTTTTAATTCAATTTAAGGTTCAAAATTAAATTTAATTTCAAATTTAAATTTTGAATTTTTTAAAATATATAATTTGACAAAATTTTAAAATTTGTGACAGTTTTCTTACATTTAACATGAAAATTGGTTCTAAATTATCATTTTTTATTTTAATTTAGTGCTAAAACTGCAAAAAATAGCAATATTTTGAAGCTAATTCATTATGTTGTATGGATTGCAGCAGAGCGGGACAAATATAGTGTGGTCATTTCATAGTTTAAATATTAAAATACGCTTTTTTAATTAAGTTTTACGCAAAAATTCGTCAGCAAAATTAATAAAACTTTCAATTAATCATGGTTTTAATTCAATTTAAGGTTCAAAATTAAATTTAATTTCAAATTTAAATTTTGAATTTTTTAAAAATTTTAAAATTTGTAATAGTTTTCTTACATTTAACAGGAAAATTGGTTCTAAATTATCATTTTTTATTTCAATTAATTGCCAAAACTGCAAAAAATAGCAATATTTTGAAGCTAATTCATTATGTTGTATGGATTGCAGCAGAGCGGGACAAATATAGTGTGGTCATTTCATAGTTTAAATATTAAAATACGCTTTTTTAATTAAGTTTTACGCAAAAATTCGTCAGCAAAATTAATAAAACTTTCAATTAATCATGGTTTTAATTCAATTTAAGGTTCAAAATTAAATTTAATTTCAAATTTAAATTTTGAATTTTTTAAAAATTTTAAAATTTGTAATAGTTTTCTTACATTTAACAGAAAATTGGTTCTAAATTATCATTTTTTATTTTAATTTAGTGCCAAAACTGCAAAAAATAGCAATATTTTGAAGCTAATTCATTATGTTATATGGATTGCAGCAGAGCGGGACAAATATAGTGTGGTCATTTCATAGTTTAAATATTAAAATACGCTTTTTTAATTAAGTTTTACGCAAAAATTCGTCAGCAAAATTAATAAAACTTTCAATTAATCATGGTTTTAATTCAATTTAAGGTTCAAAATTAAATTTAATTTCAAATTTAAATTTTGAATTTTTTAAAAATTTTAAAATTTGTGACAGTTTTCTTACATTTAACAGGAAAATTGGTTCTAAATTATCATTTTTTATTTTAATTTAGTGCCAAAACTGCAAAAAATAGCAATATTTTGAAGCTAATTCATTATGTTGTATGCATTGCAGCAGAGCGGGACAAATATGGTGTGGTCATTTCATAGTTTAAATATTAAAATACGCTTTTTTAATTAAGTTTTACGCAAAAATTCGTCAGCAAAATTAATAAAACTTTCAATTAATCATGGTTTTAATTCAATTTAAGGTTCAAAATTAAATTTAATTTCAAATTTAAATTTTGAATTTTTTAAAATTATATAATTTGACAAATTAAATTTGTGACAGTTTTCTTACATTTAACATGAAAATTGGTTCTAAATTATCATTTTTTATTTTAATTTAGTGCTAAAACTGCAAAAAATAGCAATATTTTGAAGCTAATTCATTATGTTGTATGGATTGCAGCAGAGCGGGACAAATATAGTGTGGTCATTTCATAGTTTAAATATTAAAATACGCTTTTTTAATTAAGTTTTACGCAAAAATTCGTCAGCAAAATTAATAAAACTTTCAATTAATCATGGTTTTAATTCAATTTAAGGTTCAAAATTAAATTTAATTTCAAATTTAAATTTTGAATTTTTTAAAAATTTTAAAATTTGTGACAGTTTTCTTACATTTAACAGAAAATTGGTTCTAAATTATCATTTTTTATTTTAATTTAGTGCCAAAACTGCAAAAAATAGCAATATTTTGAAGCTAATTCATTATGTTGTATGGATTGCAGCAGAGCGGGACAAATATAGTGTGGTCATTTCATAGTTTAAATATTAAAATACGCTTTTTTAATTAAGTTTTACGCAAAAATTCGTCAGCAAAATTAATAAAACTTTCAATTAATCATGGTTTTAATTCAATTTAAGGTTCAAAATTAAATTTAATTTCAAATTTAAATTTTGAATTTTTTAAAAATTTTACAAAATTTGTGACAGTTTTCTTACATTTAACAGAAAATTGGTTCTAAATTATCATTTTTTATTTTAATTTAGTGCCAAAACTGCAAAAAATAGCAATATTTTGAAGCTAATTCATTATGTTGTATGGATTGCAGCAGAGCGGGACAAATATAGTGTGGTCATTTCATAGTTTAAATATTAAAATACGCTTTTTTAATTAAGTTTTACGCAAAAATTCGTCAGCAAAATTAATAAAACTTTCAATTAATCATGGTTTTAATTCAATTTAAGGTTCAAAATTAAATTTAATTTCAAATTTAAATTTTGAATTTTTTAAAAATTTTAAAATTTGTGAATAGTTTTCTTACATTTAACAGAAAATTGGTTCTAAATTATCATTTTTTATTTTAATTTAGTGCCAAAACTGCAAAAAATAGCAATATTTTGAAGCTAATTCATTATGTTGTATGGATTGCAGCAGAGCGGGACAAATATAGTGTGGTCATTTCATAGTTTAAATATTAAAATACGCTTTTTTAATTAAGTTTTACGCAAAAATTCGTCAGCAAAATTAATAAAACTTTCAATTAATCATGGTTTTAATTCAATTTAAGGTTCAAAATTAAATTTAATTTCAAATTTAAATTTTGAATTTTTTAAAAATTTTAAAATTTGTGACAGTTTTCTTACATTTAACATGAAAATTGGTTCTAAATTATCATTTTTTATTTTAATTTAGTGCCAAAACTGCAAAAAATAGCAATATTTTGAAGCTAATTCATTATGTTGTATGGATTGCAGCAGAGCGGGACAAATATAGTGTGGTCATTTCATAGTTTAAATATTAAAATACGCTTTTTTAATTAAGTTTTACGCAAAAATTCGTCAGCAAAATTAATAAAACTTTCAATTAATCATGGTTTTAATTCAATTTAAGGTTCAAAATTAAATTTAATTTCAAATTTAAATTTTGAATTTTTTAAAAATTTTAAAATTTGTGACAGTTTTCTTACATTTAACAGAAAATTGGTTCTAAATTATCATTTTTTATTTTAATTTAGTGCCAAAACTGCAAAAAATAGCAATATTTTGAAGCTAATTCATTATGTTGTATGGATTGCAGCAGAGCGGGACAAATATAGTGTGGTCATTTCATAGTTTAAATATTAAAATACGCTTTTTTAATTAAGTTTTACGCAAAAATTCGTCAGCAAAATTAATAAAACTTTCAATTAATCATGGTTTTAATTCAATTTAAGGTTCAAAATTAAATTTAATTTCAAATTTAAATTTTGAATTTTTTAAAAATTATAATTTGACAAATTTAAATTTGTGACAGTTTTCTTACATTTAACAGAAAATTGGTTCTAAATTATCATTTTTTATTTTAATTTAGTGCCAAAACTGCAAAAAATAGCAATATTTTGAAGCTAATTCATTATGTTGTATGGATTGCAGCAGAGCGGGACAAATATAGTGTGGTCATTTCATAGTTTAAATATTAAAATACGCTTTTTTAATTAAGTTTTACGCAAAAATTCGTCAGCAAAATTAATAAAACTTTCAATTAATCATGGTTTTAATTCAATTTAAGGTTCAAAATTAAATTTAATTTCAAATTTAAATTTTGAATTTTTTAAAAATTTTAAAATTTGTGACAGTTTTCTTACATTTAACATGAAAATTGGTTCTAAATTATCATTTTTTATTTTAATTTAGTGCTAAAACTGCAAAAAATAGCAATATTTTGAAGCTAATTCATTATGTTGTATGGATTGCAGCAGAGCGGGACAAATATAGTGTGGTCATTTCATAGTTTAAATATTAAAATACGCTTTTTTAATTAAGTTTTACGCAAAAATTCGTCAGCAAAATTAATAAAACTTTCAATTAATCATGGTTTTAATTCAATTTAAGGTTCAAAATTAAATTTAATTTCAAATTTAAATTTTGAATTTTTTAAAAATTTTACAAAAATTTGTGACAGTTTTCTTACATTTAACATGAAAATTGGTTCTAAATTATCATTTTTTATTTTAATTTAGTGCTAAAACTGCAAAAAATAGCAATATTTTGAAGCTAATTCATTATGTTGTATGGATTGCAGCAGAGCGGGACAAATATAGTGTGGTCATTTCATAGTTTAAATATTAAAATACGCTTTTTTAATTAAGTTTTACGCAAAAATTCGTCAGCAAAATTAATAAAACTTTCAATTAATCATGGTTTTAATTCAATTTAAGGTTCAAAATTAAATTTAATTTCAAATTTAAATTTTGAATTTTTTAAAAATTTTAAAAATTTAAAATTTGTGACAGTTTTCTTACATTTAACATGAAAATTGGTTCTAAATTATCATTTTTTATTTTAATTTAGTGCTAAAACTGCAAAAAATAGCAATATTTTGAAGCTAATTCATTATGTTGTATGGATTGCAGCAGAGCGGGACAAATATAGTGTGGTCATTTCATAGTTTAAATATTAAAATACGCTTTTTTAATTAAGTTTTACGCAAAAATTCGTCAGCAAAATTAATAAAACTTTCAATTAATCATGGTTTTAATTCAATTTAAGGTTCAAAATTAAATTTAATTTCAAATTTAAATTTTGAATTTTTTAAAAATTTTAAAATTTGTGACAGTTTTCTTACATTTAACAGGAAAATTGGTTCTAAATTATCATTTTTTATTTTAATTTAGTGCCAAAACTGCAAAAAATAGCAATATTTTGAAGCTAATTCATTATGTTGTATGGATTGCAGCAGAGCGGGACAAATATAGTGTGGTCATTTCATAGTTTAAATATTAAAATACGCTTTTTTAATTAAGTTTTACGCAAAAATTCGTCAGCAAAATTAATAAAACTTTCAATTAATCATGGTTTTAATTCAATTTAAGGTTCAAAATTAAATTTAATTTCAAATTTAAATTTTGAATTTTTTAAAAATATAATTGTGACAAAATTTAAAATTTGTGACAGTTTTCTTACATTTAACATGAAAATTGGTTCTAAATTATCATTTTTTATTTTAATTTAGTGCCAAAACTGCAAAAAATAGCAATATTTTGAAGCTAATTCATTATGTTGTATGGATTGCAGCAGAGCGGGACAAATATAGTGTGGTCATTTCATAGTTTAAATATTAAAATACGCTTTTTTAATTAAGTTTTACGCAAAAATTCGTCAGCAAAATTAATAAAACTTTCAATTAATCATGGTTTTAATTCAATTTAAGGTTCAAAATTAAATTTAATTTCAAATTTAAATTTTGAATTTTTTAAAAATTTTAAAATTTGTGACAGTTTTCTTACATTTAACATGAAAATTGGTTCTAAATTATCATTTTTTATTTTAATTTAGTGCCAAAACTGCAAAAAATAGCAATATTTTGAAGCTAATTCATTATGTTGTATGGATTGCAGCAGAGCGGGACAAATATAGTGTGGTCATTTCATAGTTTAAATATTAAAATACGCTTTTTTAATTAAGTTTTACGCAAAAATTCGTCAGCAAAATTAATAAAACTTTCAATTAATCATGGTTTTAATTCAATTTAAGGTTCAAAATTAAATTTAATTTCAAATTTAAATTTTGAATTTTTTAAAAATTTTCAAAAATTTGTGACAGTTTTCTTACATTTAACATGAAAATTGGTTCTAAATTATCATTTTTTATTTTAATTTAGTGCCAAAACTGCAAAAAATAGCAATATTTTGAAGCTAATTCATTATGTTGTATGGATTGCAGCAGAGCGGGACAAATATAGTGTGGTCATTTCATAGTTTAAATATTAAAATACGCTTTTTTAATTAAGTTTTACGCAAAAATTCGTCAGCAAAATTAATAAAACTTTCAATTAATCATGGTTTTAATTCAATTTAAGGTTCAAAATTAAATTTAATTTCAAATTTAAATTTTGAATTTTTTAAAAATTTCAAAATTTGTGGCAGTTTTCTTACATTTAACAGGAAAATTGGTTCTAAATTATCATTTTTTATTTTAATTTAGTGCCAAAACTGCAAAAAATAGCAATATTTTGAAGCTAATTCATTATGTTGTATGGATTGCAGCAGAGCGGGACAAATATAGTGTGGTCATTTCATAGTTTAAATATTAAAATACGCTTTTTTAATTAAGTTTTACGCAAAAATTCGTCAGCAAAATTAATAAAACTTTCAATTAATCATGGTTTTAATTCAATTTAAGGTTCAAAATTAAATTTAATTTCAAATTTAAATTTTGAATTTTTTAAAAATTTTAAAATTTGTGACAGTTTTCTTACATTTAACAGGAAAATTGGTTCTAAATTATCATTTTTTATTTTAATTTAGTGCCAAAACTGCAAAAAATAGCAATATTTTGAAGCTAATTCATTATGTTGTATGGATTGCAGCAGAGCGGGACAAATATAGTGTGGTCATTTCATAGTTTAAATATTAAAATACGCTTTTTTAATTAAGTTTTACGCAAAAATTCGTCAGCAAAATTAATAAAACTTTCAATTAATCATGGTTTTAATTCAATTTAAGGTTCAAAATTAAATTTAATTTCAAATTTAAATTTTGAATTTTTTAAAAATTTTCAAAATTTGTAATGACAGTTTTCTTACATTTAACATGAAAATTGGTTCTAAATTATCATTTTTTATTTTAATTTAGTGCCAAAACTGCAAAAAATAGCAATATTTTGAAGCTAATTCATTATGTTGTATGGATTGCAGCAGAGCGGGACAAATATAGTGTGGTCATTTCATAGTTTAAATATTAAAATACGCTTTTTTAATTAAGTTTTACGAAAAATTCGTCAGCAAAATTAATAAAACTTTCAATTAATCATGGTTTTAATTCAATTTAAGGTTCAAAATTAAATTTAATTTCAAATTTAAATTTTGAATTTTTTAAAATATATATTGACAAAATTTAAAATTTGTGACAGTTTTCTTACATTTAACATGAAAATTGGTTCTAAATTATCATTTTTTATTTTAATTTAGTGCCAAAACTGCAAAAAATAGCAATATTTTGAAGCTAATTCATTATGTTGTATGGATTGCAGCAGAGCGGGACAAATATAGTGTGGTCATTTCATAGTTTAAATATTAAAATACGCTTTTTTAATTAAGTTTTACGCAAAAATTCGTCAGCAAAATTAATAAAACTTTCAATTAATCATGGTTTTAATTCAATTTAAGGTTCAAAATTAAATTTAATTTCAAATTTAAATTTTGAATTTTTTAAAAATTTTCAAAATTTGTAATAGTTTTCTTACATTTAACAGGAAAATTGGTTCTAAATTATCATTTTTTATTTCAATTAAGTGCCAAAACTGCAAAAAATAGCAATATTTTGAAGCTAATTCATTATGTTGTATGGATTGCAGCAGAGCGGGACAAATATAGTGTGGTCATTTCATAGTTTAAATATTAAAATACGCTTTTTTAATTAAGTTTTACGCAAAAATTCGTCAGCAAAATTAATAAAACTTTCAATTAATCATGGTTTTAATTCAATTTAAGGTTCAAAATTAAATTTAATTTCAAATTTAAATTTTGAATTTTTAAAATTATAATTTACAAAATTTTAAAATTTGTGACAGTTTTCTTACATTTAACATGAAAATTGGTTCTAAATTATCATTTTTTATTTTAATTTAGTGCCAAAACTGCAAAAAATAGCAATATTTTGAAGCTAATTCATTATGTTGTATGGATTGCAGCAGAGCGGGACAAATATAGTGTGGTCATTTCATAGTTTAAATATTAAAATACGCTTTTTTAATTAAGTTTTACGCAAAAATTCGTCAGCAAAATTAATAAAACTTTCAATTAATCATGGTTTTAATTCAATTTAAGGTTCAAAATTAAATTTAATTTCAAATTTAAATTTTGAATTTTTTAAAAATTTTAAAATTTGTAATAGTTTTCTTACATTTAACAGGAAAATTGGTTCTAAATTATCATTTTTTATTTCAATTTAGTGCTAAAACTGCAAAAAATAGCAATATTTTGAAGCTAATTCATTATGTTGTATGGATTGCAGCAGAGCGGGACAAATATAGTGTGGTCATTTCATAGTTTAAATATTAAAATACGCTTTTTTAATTAAGTTTTACGCAAAAATTCGTCAGCAAAATTAATAAAACTTTCAATTAATCATGGTTTTAATTCAATTTAAGGTTCAAAATTAAATTTAATTTCAAATTTAAATTTTGAATTTTTTAAAAATTTCAAAATTTGTGGCAGTTTTCTTACATTTAACATGAAAATTGGTTCTAAATTATCATTTTTTATTTTAATTTAGTGCCAAAACTGCAAAAAATAGCAATATTTTGAAGCTAATTCATTATGTTGTATGGATTGCAGCAGAGCGGGACAAATATAGTGTGGTCATTTCATAGTTTAAATATTAAAATACGCTTTTTTAATTAAGTTTTACGCAAAAATTCGTCAGCAAAATTAATAAAACTTTCAATTAATCATGGTTTTAATTCAATTTAAGGTTCAAAATTAAATTTAATTTCAAATTTAAATTTTGAATTTTTTAAAAATTTCAAAATTTGTGGCAGTTTTCTTACATTTAACATGAAAATTGGTTCTAATTATCATTTTTAATTTTAATTTAGTGCCAAAACTGCAAAAAATAGCAATATTTTGAAGCTAATTCATTATGTTGTATGGATTGCAGCAGAGCGGGACAAATATAGTGTGGTCATTTCATAGTTTAAATATTAAAATACGCTTTTTTAATTAAGTTTTACGCAAAAATTCGTCAGCAAAATTAATAAAACTTTCAATTAATCATGGTTTTAATTCAATTTAAGGTTCAAAATTAAATTTAATTTCAAATTTAAATTTTGAATTTTTTAAAAATTTCAAAATTTGTGACAGTTTTCTTACATTTAACAGGAAAATTGGTTCTAAATTATCATTTTTTATTTTAATTTAGTGCCAAAACTGCAAAAAATAGCAATATTTTGAAGCTAATTCATTATGTTGTATGGATTGCAGCAGAGCGGGACAAATATAGTGTGGTCATTTCATAGTTTAAATATTAAAATACGCTTTTTTAATTAAGTTTTACGCAAAAATTCGTCAGCAAAATTAATAAAACTTTCAATTAATCATGGTTTTAATTCAATTTAAGGTTCAAAATTAAATTTAATTTCAAATTTAAATTTTGAATTTTTTAAAAATTTCAAAATTTGTGGCAGTTTTCTTACATTTAACAGGAAAATTGGTTCTAAATTATCATTTTTTATTTCAATTTAGTGCCAAAACTGCAAAAAATAGCAATATTTTGAAGCTAATTCATTATGTTGTATGGATTGCAGCAGAGCGGGACAAATATAGTGTGGTCATTTCATAGTTTAAATATTAAAATACGCTTTTTTAATTAAGTTATACGCAAAAATTCGTCAGCAAAATTAATAAAACTTTCAATTAATCATGGTTTTAATTCAATTTAAGGTTCAAAATTAAATTTAATTTCAAATTTAAATTTTGAATTTTTTAAAAATTAATTTTACAAAATTTGTGACAGTTTTCTTACATTTAACATGAAAATTGGTTCTAAATTATCATTTTTTATTTTAATTTAGTGCCAAAACTGCAAAAAATAGCAATATTTTGAAGCTAATTCATTATGTTGTATGGATTGCAGCAGAGCGGGACAAATATAGTGTGGTCATTTCATAGTTTAAATATTAAAATACGCTTTTTTAATTAAGTTTTACGCAAAAATTCGTCAGCAAAATTAATAAAACTTTCAATTAATCATGGTTTTAATTCAATTTAAGGTTCAAAATTAAATTTAATTTCAAATTTAAATTTTGAATTTTTTAAAATTATATTTGTGACAAATTTTAAAATTTGTGACAGTTTTCTTACATTTAACATGAAAATTGGTTCTAAATTATCATTTTTTATTTTAATTTAGTGCCAAAACTGCAAAAAATAGCAATATTTTGAAGCTAATTCATTATGTTGTATGGATTGCAGCAGAGCGGGACAAATATAGTGTGGTCATTTCATAGTTTAAATATTAAAATACGCTTTTTTAATTAAGTTTTACGCAAAAATTCGTCAGCAAAATTAATAAAACTTTCAATTAATCATGGTTTTAATTCAATTTAAGGTTCAAAATTAAATTTAATTTCAAATTTAAATTTTGAATTTTTTAAAAATTTCAAAATTTGTGGCAGTTTTCTTACATTTAACATGAAAATTGGTTCTAATTATCATTTTTAATTTTAATTTAGTGCCAAAACTGCAAAAAATAGCAATATTTTGAAGCTAATTCATTATGTTGTATGGATTGCAGCAGAGCGGGACAAATATAGTGTGGTCATTTCATAGTTTAAATATTAAAATACGCTTTTTTAATTAAGTTTTACGCAAAAATTCGTCAGCAAAATTAATAAAACTTTCAATTAATCATGGTTTTAATTCAATTTAAGGTTCAAAATTAAATTTAATTTCAAATTTAAATTTTGAATTTTTTAAAAATTTTAAAATTTGTGACAGTTTTCTTACATTTAACATGAAAATTGGTTCTAAATTATCATTTTTTATTTTAATTTAGTGCCAAAACTGCAAAAAATAGCAATATTTTGAAGCTAATTCATTATGTTGTATGGATTGCAGCAGAGCGGGACAAATATAGTGTGGTCATTTCATAGTTTAAATATTAAAATACGCTTTTTTAATTAAGTTTTACGCAAAAATTCGTCAGCAAAATTAATAAAACTTTCAATTAATCATGGTTTTAATTCAATTTAAGGTTCAAAATTAAATTTAATTTCAAATTTAAATTTTGAATTTTTTAAAAATTTCAAAATTTGTGACATAGTTTTCTTACATTTAACATGAAAATTGGTTCTAAATTATCATTTTTTATTTTAATTTAGTGCCAAAACTGCAAAAAATAGCAATATTTTGAAGCTAATTCATTATGTTGTATGGATTGCAGCAGAGCGGGACAAATATAGTGTGGTCATTTCATAGTTTAAATATTAAAATACGCTTTTTTAATTAAGTTTTACGCAAAAATTCGTCAGCAAAATTAATAAAACTTTCAATTAATCATGGTTTTAATTCAATTTAAGGTTCAAAATTAAATTTAATTTCAAATTTAAATTTTGAATTTTTTAAAAATTTCTAAAATTTGTGACAGTTTTCTTACATTTAACAGGAAAATTGGTTCTAAATTATCATTTTTTATTTTAATTTAGTGCCAAAACTGCAAAAAATAGCAATATTTTGAAGCTAATTCATTATGTTGTATGGATTGCAGCAGAGCGGGACAAATATAGTGTGGTCATTTCATAGTTTAAATATTAAAATACGCTTTTTTAATTAAGTTTTACGCAAAAATTCGTCAGCAAAATTAATAAAACTTTCAATTAATCATGGTTTTAATTCAATTTAAGGTTCAAAATTAAATTTAATTTCAAATTTAAATTTTGAATTTTTTAAAAATTTCAAAATTTGTAATAGTTTTCTTACATTTAACAGGAAAATTGGTTCTAAATTATCATTTTTTATTTTAATTTAGTGCCAAAACTGCAAAAAATAGCAATATTTTGAAGCTAATTCATTATGTTGTATGGATTGCAGCAGAGCGGGACAAATATAGTGTGGTCATTTCATAGTTTAAATATTAAAATACGCTTTTTTAATTAAGTTTTACGCAAAAATTCGTCAGCAAAATTAATAAAACTTTCAATTAATCATGGTTTTAATTCAATTTAAGGTTCAAAATTAAATTTAATTTCAAATTTAAATTTTGAATTTTTTAAAATTATATAATTTGTGACAAAATTTTAAAATTTGTGACAGTTTTCTTACATTTAACATGAAAATTGGTTCTAAATTATCATTTTTTATTTTAATTTAGTGCCAAAACTGCAAAAAATAGCAATATTTTGAAGCTAATTCATTATGTTGTATGGATTGCAGCAGAGCGGGACAAATATAGTGTGGTCATTTCATAGTTTAAATATTAAAATACGCTTTTTTAATTAAGTTTTACGCATAAATTCGTCAGCAAAATTAATAAAACTTTCAATTAATCATGGTTTTAATTCAATTTAAGGTTCAAAATTAAATTTAATTTCAAATTTAAATTTTGAATTTTTTAAAAATTTTAAAATTTGTGACAGTTTTCTTACATTTAACAGGAAAATTGGTTCTAAATTATCATTTTTTATTTTAATTTAGTGCCAAAACTGCAAAAAATAGCAATATTTTGAAGCTAATTCATTATGTTGTATGGATTGCAGCAGAGCGGGACAAATATAGTGTGGTCATTTCATAGTTTAAATATTAAAATACGCTTTTTTAATTAAGTTTTACGCAAAAATTCGTCAGCAAAATTAATAAAACTTTCAATTAATCATGGTTTTAATTCAATTTAAGGTTCAAAATTAAATTTAATTTCAAATTTAAATTTTGAATTTTTTAAAAATTTTCAAATTTTTGTGACAGTTTTCTTACATTTAACAGGAAAATTGGTTCTAAATTATCATTTTTTATTTTAATTTAGTGCCAAAACTGCAAAAAATAGCAATATTTTGAAGCTAATTCATTATGTTGTATGGATTGCAGCAGAGCGGGACAAATATAGTGTGGTCATTTCATAGTTTAAATATTAAAATACGCTTTTTTAATTAAGTTTTACGCAAAAATTCGTCAGCAAAATTAATAAAACTTTCAATTAATCATGGTTTTAATTCAATTTAAGGTTCAAAATTAAATTTAATTTCAAATTTAAATTTTGAATTTTTTAAAAATTTCAAAATTTGTGGCAGTTTTCTTACATTTAACAGGAAAATTGGTTCTAAATTATCATTTTTTATTTTAATTTAGTGCCAAAACTGCAAAAAATAGCAATATTTTGAAGCTAATTCATTATGTTACATGCATTGCAGCAGAGCGGGACAAATATAGTGTGGTCATTTCATAGTTTAAATATTAAAATACGCTTTTTTAATTAAGTTTTACGCAAAAATTCGTCAGCAAAATTAATAAAACTTTCAATTAATCATGGTTTTAATTCAATTTAAGGTTCAAAATTAAATTTAATTTCAAATTTAAATTTTGAATTTTTTAAAAATTTTAAAATTTGTGACAGTTTTCTTACATTTAACAGGAAAATTGGTTCTAATTATCATTTTTTATTTTAATTTAGTGCCAAAACTGCAAAAAATAGCAATATTTTGAAGCTAATTCATTATGTTGTATGGATTGCAGCAGAGCGGGACAAATATAGTGTGGTCATTTCATAGTTTAAATATTAAAATACGCTTTTTTAATTAAGTTTTACGCAAAAATTCGTCAGCAAAATTAATAAAACTTTCAATTAATCATGGTTTTAATTCAATTTAAGGTTCAAAATTAAATTTAATTTCAAATTTAAATTTTGAATTTTTTAAAAATTTTAAAATTTGTGACAGTTTTCTTACATTTAACAGGAAAATTGGTTCTAAATTATCATTTTTTATTTTAATTTAGTGCCAAAACTGCAAAAAATAGCAATATTTTGAAGCTAATTCATTATGTTGTATGGATTGCAGCAGAGCGGGACAAATATAGTGTGGTCATTTCATAGTTTAAATATTAAAATACGCTTTTTTAATTAAGTTTTACGCAAAATTCGTCAGCAAAATTAATAAAACTTTCAATTAATCATGGTTTTAATTCAATTTAAGGTTCAAAATTAAATTTAATTTCAAATTTAAATTTTGAATTTTTTAAAAATTTCAAAATTTGTAATAGTTTTCTTACATTTAACAGGAAAATTGGTTCTAAATTATCATTTTTTATTTTAATTTAGTGCCAAAACTGCAAAAAATAGCAATATTTTGAAGCTAATTCATTATGTTGTATGGATTGCAGCAGAGCGGGACAAATATAGTGTGGTCATTTCATAGTTTAAATATTAAAATACGCTTTTTTAATTAAGTTTTACGCATAAATTCGTCAGCAAAATTAATAAAACTTTCAATTAATCATGGTTTTAATTCAATTTAAGGTTCAAAATTAAATTTAATTTCAAATTTAAATTTTGAATTTTTTAAAAATTTTAAAATTTGTGACAGTTTTCTTACATTTAACAGGAAAATTGGTTCTAATTATCATTTTTAATTTTAATTTAGTGCCAAAACTGCAAAAAATAGCAATATTTTGAAGTCAATTCATTATGTTATATGCATTGCACCAGGGCGGTCATATATGGTGTGGCCATTTTATAGTTTAAATATTAAAATACGCTTTTTTAATTAAGTTTTACGCAAAAATTCGTCAGCAAAATTAATAAAACTTTCAATTAATCATGGTTTTAATTCAATTTAAGGTTCAAAATTAAATTTAATTTCAAATTTAAATTTTGAATTTTTTAAAAATTTTAAAATTTTAAAATTTGTGACAGTTTTCTTACATTTAACAGGAAAATTGGTTCTAAATTATCATTTTTTATTTTAATTTAGTGCCAAAACTGCAAAAAATAGCAATATTTTGAAGCTAATTCATTATGTTGTATGGATTGCAGCAGAGCGGGACAAATATAGTGTGGTCATTTCATAGTTTAAATATTAAAATACGCTTTTTTAATTAAGTTTTACGCATAAATTCGTCAGCAAAATTAATAAAACTTTCAATTAATCATGGTTTTAATTCAATTTAAGGTTCAAAATTAAATTTAATTTCAAATTTAAATTTTGAATTTTTTAAAAAATTTTAAAATTTGTGACAGTTTTCTTACATTTAACAGGAAAATTGGTTCTAAATTATCATTTTTTATTTTAATTTAGTGCCAAAACTGCAAAAAATAGCAATATTTTGAAGCTAATTCATTATGTTGTATGGATTGCAGCAGAGCGGGACAAATATAGTGTGGTCATTTCATAGTTTAAATATTAAAATACGCTTTTTTAATTAAGTTTTACGCAAAAATTCGTCAGCAAAATTAATAAAACTTTCAATTAATCATGGTTTTAATTCAATTTAAGGTTCAAAATTAAATTTAATTTCAAATTTAAATTTTTTAAAAATTATATAATTTGTGACAAAATTTTAAAATTTGTGACAGTTTTCTTACATTTAACAGGAAAATTGGTTCTAATTATCATTTTTAATTTTAATTTAGTGCCAAAACTGCAAAAAATAGCAATATTTTGAAGCTAATTCATTATGTTGTATGGATTGCAGCAGAGCGGGACAAATATAGTGTGGTCATTTCATAGTTTAAATATTAAAATACGCTTTTTTAATTAAGTTTTACGCATAAATTCGTCAGCAAAATTAATAAAACTTTCAATTAATCATGGTTTTAATTCAATTTAAGGTTCAAAATTAAATTTAATTTCAAATTTAAATTTTGAATTTTTTAAAAATTTCAAAATTTGTAATAGTTTTCTTACATTTAACAGAAAATTGGTTCTAAATTATCATTTTTTATTTTAATTATTGCCAAAACTGCAAAAAATAGCAATATTTTGAAGCTAATTCATTATGTTGTATGGATTGCAGCCAAATTTAATTTAATATGGTGTGGTCATTTCATAGTTTAAATATTAAAATACGCTTTTTTAATTAAGTTTTACGCAAAAATTCGTCAGCAAAATTAATAAAACTTTCAATTAATCATGGTTTTAATTCAATTTAAGGTTCAAAATTAAATTTAATTTCAAATTTAAATTTTGAATTTTTTAAAAATTTTAAAATTTGTGACAGTTTTCTTACATTTAACAGGAAAATTGGTTCTAAATTATCATTTTTTATTTTAATTTAGTGCCAAAACTGCAAAAAATAGCAATATTTGAAGCTAATTCATTATGTTGTATGGATTGCAGCAGAGCGGGACAAATATGGTGTGTTCATTTCGTAGTTTAAATATTAAAATACGCTTTTTTAATTAAGTTTTACGAAAAATTCGTCAGCAAAATTAATAAAACTTTCAATTAATCATGGTTTTAATTCAATTTAAGGTTCAAAATTAAATTTAATTTCAAATTTAAATTTTGAATTTTTTAAAAATTTCAAAATTTGTAATAGTTTTCTTACATTTAACAGGAAAATTGGTTCTAATTATCATTTTTTATTTCAATTATAGTGCCAAAACTGCAAAAAATAGCAATATTTTGAAGCTAATTCATTATGTTATAGGGACAAATATGCAGCAGAGCGGGACAAATATACATTTCATAGTTTAAATATTAAAATACGCTTTTTTAATTAAGTTTTACGCAAAAATTCGTCAGCAAAATTAATAAAACTTTCAATTAATCATGGTTTTAATTCAATTTTTAAGGTTCAAAATTAAATTTAATTTCAAATTTAAATTTTGAATTTTTTAAAATTTAAAATTTGTTACAGTTTTCTTACATTTAACAGGAAAATTGGTTCTAATTATCATTTTTAATTTTAATTTAGTGCCAAAACTGCAAAAAATAAGCAATATTTTGAAGTCAATTCATTTTATGTTATATGCATTGCACAGGGCGGTCATATATGGTGTGGCCATTTTATAGTTTAAATATTAAAATACGCTTTTTTAATTAAGTTTTACCGCATAAATTGTCAGCAAATTTAATAAAACTTTCAATTAATCATGGTTTTAATTCAATTTAAGGTTCAAAATTAAATTTAATTTCAAATTTAAATTTTGAATTTTTTAAAAATTTTAAATTTGTGAATAGTTTTCTTACATTTAACAGGAAAATTGGTCCTAAATTATCATTTTTATTTTAATTAAGTGCCAAAACTGCAAATAGCAAATATTTTGAAGCTAATTCATTATGTTGTATGCATTGCAGCAGAGCGGACAAATATGGTGTGGTCATTTCATAGTTTAAATATTAAAATACGCTTTTTTAATAAGTTTTACGCAAAAATTCGTCAGCAAATTAATAAA
>NW_025062326.1:0-36183 GCF_000002995.4 Brugia malayi
ATTTATTGTTTATTGCAGTGAAAATGTTAAATATGACAAATAATTGGCATTCATTTTTCAAAATTTTTAAATCATTTGGAAGAAAGAAAAAAAGCACTTAAATTCTTTAAAGTTTAATGTTAAAAATTTTTTTTACATTTTAGGAAATTCACTTCTATGCAAATATTTACATAGTATAACATAGTTATAACCAGAATAAGTAAGTTTGCTTTGAAATTAAAAAAAAAAGAAATCGAACAGTACATCGAAACTTAATCCAATATGCAATCCAATTTAAAGATCACAAAAAATAATACTGATAGAATGAAAAAGAAAGATCATTAATAAACTTTGACTATAACTTTAGATTTTCCATATAATTGAAAAAAAAAAAAAAAAAAAGTGAAAAGAAATTTCCAAAACATTACCTTACCACAGCTATTTCACAAATATGTAATATGCCTTACACTTTTGAAATGTTCACTGTGTCATCCATTACGTGACACATACAAAACTCGATATTATCGTTACGTGATACATGCAAAACTCGATAGCATTGTTACGTGATACATGCAAAACTCGATAGCATTGTTAAGTGATACATGCAAAACTCGATAGCATTGTTACGTGATACATGCAAAACTCGATAGCATTGTTACGTGATACATGCAAAACTCGATAGCATTGTTACGTGATACATGCAAAACTCGATAGCATTGTTAGTGATACATGCAAAACTCGATAGCATTGTTAGTGATACATGCAAAACTCGATAGCATTGTTACGTGATACATGCAAAACTCGATAGCATTGTTAAGTGATACATGCAAAACTCGATAGCATTGTTACGTGACACATGCAAAACTCGATAGCATTGTTAAGTGATACATGCAAACTCGATAGCATTGTTACGTGATACATGCAAAACTCGATAGCATTGTTAAGTGATACATGCAAAACTCGATAGCATTGTTAAGTGATACATGCAAAACTCGATAGCATTGTTAAGTGATACATGCAAAACTCGATAGCATTGTTACGTGATACATGCAAAACTCGATAGCATTGTTAAGTGATACATGCAAAACTCGACACTATCGTTACGTGATACATACAAAACACGATAGCATTGTTACGTGACACATGCAAAACTCGACACTATCGTTACGTGATACATGTAAATTGATAAATAAACCGGGCATGTCATCATACCTTATATATTAACAAACCTTCTATTAGTCAATACACTTTAAATGTCTGAAAATATGAATCAGTGAATAGTGAATACCTCTCTTTGAATAGTTTTTTCTGAAAAGCTAAAAGAACAAAATGATTCACAACAAAAAGAAAAAGAAAGCAATAAATGCTAACTTTTATTGATTGTTTTTCACTAAAATTTTGCTAAAAGTATAAAGCAATCGAAAAAAAAAAAAACATTTTTCTTAAATGTTTTTTAAATTATAAAACCTTTTGAGAAAGATTTGTTTACTTTATACTTTCTACTTCAATATAAAAAGTTTAGCATAATGTTTTTTTTTTTTTCTTTTTTGTTATATAAATCTAGAAAAATAACAAAATAAAAGTTAAGTTTAGGATATGCAAAGAAAAGGATTAAATATATCATTGAAAATAACAAATGAAAAATGACAAAAAAATTGAAATTTTTTTTTTCTAAGTAAATTTAAATATTTTATAAAACTTGCATTTTGATAAATGCAAATGATAATTGTTTGCAACATATCAGAAGGATGACAGAACGATTGCTAATACTTTAGATATTATTGTAAATGTTTTAAGCTAACAAAAGTACATTTGAAACCAGAAAACAAAACAAAACAAAAAAAGAAAAGAAACGAAGAAAGAAAGAAGAAAAACAAAAGATAAAATAACATAAATTTCAATAAATTGAAAACGAAGGAAAATTTTATTATAAAATATAAAAGTATCAAAAATTGCAGGAAAAATTCATTATATCAAAGAATGAAATAAAAAATTTGTTAATTTTGTTGACAAAAGAGGGAAAAGTTTTTATATTTTAATAATTAATAAATTATTTTAATTTTGAATGAAAAATTATAAGTTTTTTTTTTTTTATTAAACTGATAAATTTGTCAATTTGAAAATTTTGTATTAAGTTTAATTTAATTGATGTATTTATTTTTGTTGTCTTAACTTTTAGACATAAATAATAAAATTAAAATAAAATAAGCCAATGATTCTTTTTAATAATTATTAACTTTTTTCAATTCATCGAATAGTTTAACGGGCTGTCAAATTAAATGTAATATATATTATTATTTTTAATTTGTATTTTTCCAAATTGTTTTTTTTTTTCCATTTCTCATTTTTATTTCATTTCTTACTAATTTATTATTCTATACAATTCTATTATGTACAATATCAACAATATTTAATATTAGCATAATGTAAATAATTAATTAATTCATATTATTAAATTTAAATTTGATGAAACAATGAAGAAAAAAAAAGAAAAGATAAAAATTTATATGAAATGAATGGAATAATATTATTATATTTTTGATAATATTACAATCATTTGCTATCATAATGGAATAAATAAATGAATAAAAGAATAAAGAATAGATAAATAGCAATAAGTAAATAAAAAAAATTAATTAATTAATTAAGTAAATAAGTTTTTTTCTATAAAAGCAAGTATTATTTTAACAATTATTTTGTTTTAATTAATGCAATTTTCTCTCTTTTTTTTTTTTTTTTGATTCAAACTAATATATATAATTTAATGATAAGAAGTGTAAATCAATTGATTGACATTAAGCGTATATTTGTTGACGTGAGTACACGTGAGTGTATCAATATAAGCGATATGAATTTTTAAACAGATTAAATTAAAATCCATCGATTAACTACAGAACAAAAAATCCTTACAAGACGTATTTAACACGTATTTTCATTGGAAATGACGGAGATTCACGCGGGCCGCAATTTCTTTGTTACGAGTTTCTTTTCTTTTGTTCGGAAGTGTAAGTTTGTTGTGATTTTCACGTGCGGAATTAATTTGCAATGTTTGTGATGCGATTTTGGTTTATTGCATTGATGATAATTGATAACGTTTATGTAAACTGTATGGAACAAAAAGAGAAAAAGAAAGTTAGTAGTTTAAGATTTTTTTTAAAAAAAACTTTTGCTGCGTCATTTATTTTTTTTATTCTAAGAACTTTCGCATTAACATTACACTTGTAAATACGTTATTTTGAAAATCTCGAAAGAGTTGAAATTGTCAAGTAAAGATAGATAATTAAGGTTATTGAAAATGAAGTAAAAGTTTGAGTAATCAATATTTTTTTTGAAATTTGTGGGACATTCGGGATTATACGGAGAACGACCTGGAAAGATTGTACGATCAGTGGGAGGAAAATGATGACGATGAATTAGAAGAGGATGAATTGCCACCATACAAACGTAAAATACAACAACCAAATCTTGATAAGATCATGAAACAGGTATGCATTTCTATAATTGTTGCAAGTAACTCTTCGCAATAATTTTTCGATGGAGTTAACCTTCGACAACTCTTTGAGGGGTTAACTTTTGACAATTCTTCGAGAAGTTGAATTTCTCGACAGAGTAACCCTTCTTGATTTCCATTATTCATTAGTCTTGTTTAATACTGCCAGAACTTATCTGTTCGGTTTTATGAGAGTTTGATGAGTTAAATTTGATTCAACGGTTGACATTCTAATTATATATGAATGCAGGCAGAAACACCGGAAGAGTTAATGATGCTATCAAAGAAGGGACAATCTGTAATGATGTTTGTTGGTATTGGTGACGTTAATGGTAAACGAGCGGAGAAGTTTTACACGGAAAGATGGATTGGAGTATGGCGAAACAGTCTTTTCAATAATCATATCGACGTCCAGGTCATTTCATATTAATAAGTTTTCTTTAATTTCCAATTCCTTCAAGTAAATGTGCTTAGCATAAAATAGAAGCATAATAGTTAAGTGAAATGGATATATTTTGATTAACGGTTCAGGAATGTACACCTGTTCGTTCAGTTGTTAGAACAATTGGCAGGTATATTGGTTGATTTGTTGAAGAGAGCTACAATCGTACTATTTGTAAAAAGATGTATCGCGTATCATATTGATAGCATAATTGTTGTGGATGCTTAAAAGAGTTATAGTATCAGTTTGCTTTTAACTAACCGCTTTTCATGATTACTATATTTTGTTTAAAGTTGAACACTTTATAATTGATATTCCTAACTTTATCAGCTATAAAGTTTGTTTCAGACATTTACAATCGACGATAATCGTGCAATCTTCATGTTTGCAGATGGATCGAAGGCCTGGGAAGGAAAGGATTTCTTGTTAAAACAACCACAAGTAAGCGAAGTATCGCTGGAAGGACGACAATATCCCGGATTGGCTTCCAGGAAGAACAAAAAGGAGGAATTGTGAAACATATTTTAAACTATACTAATTAATGGTTTGTTAGTGTTCAGGAAGTACTTAAACGGGTACTTAGTAAATACGCTGTACAATGCAAGATTTTTGTTAAAAGTTTAAAAGTTTAAAACTTTGCAATGTTGTATGATTCTTTTACTTTAATATGTTATGCATTATTTTCACTCTACTCTTTCCTTTTCTTGTTTTTATCCTTTGTTGTCTTTCGGAATACTCTTCTACATCTACTTTGATGTTGTCACTTAAATAATAATAAATCGATATTTTCCTGAATCAGCTTACCATGATGCTGTAGGAATATATGATGATATTATTCAGTTTATTATGTTTGATATATTTCAATAAGTTTAATAAATTTGCACAATTATGATGTTATACATATTCAATAGTTGATCTTGCTACGATCTCCTGTGGTTTACTTTTATTTATTTCTCAGTATCAAAAAAATTAATCCCAACTCCCAGTTATGAGAATTGGGATTAATTTGTTAAATAAACTGAGGGTATTATTCGGATTTGAAGTTAACTCTTAAAATCTATATGATATAGCGGGAAGGATTGAAGTGTTGTTGGTGGTTATTTCACATTTTATGTCATTAATATGATCTTTAGAAATTTGGAATAGTTTGCATGTTATCTTTCTTTTCTTAACGAAATTTTATCATCCATTTTATGTTGATATCTTTAGATTTATGTGAATTATTGATGAACGGAAAGATAATCGATGATAATGAACCACCCGGTACTAATGATTTTCTTTTTACATCAAATAAGAATTGAAGGGGATTTTTTCTTTTTTAAATAAAAATAGATTTTGTTTTATGTTTGAGTGAAATTGAAGCCTAGCTTTATTATTAAGAAGATTAAGAATATCTGGATTTTCAAAAAAAAAAAGATATTCTCATTTTGATTCTTTATTTTTCGCTTTAAATCTAAAATAGCACTGTTAGTGACTTATATTTACATATTTCATGTCTTCAAACATTTTTGTCAGCCTTTGAGAGAGAGAGTTTATTTAAATAATATGTGTCAGAGGATAACCTAGTTTCATTTTTGCTATCTCAGCTATATTTTGCTTATAAATTTGTCCTTTAAAATATTTAGGAGAAAAAAAAATAGAATAATGTGAAAACGATCAGTTCGAGTGCTTTATTGAGTGATCCTTCGACAAATATACCAAAGGTTTATTTATTAGTTTAATTTAAATTTCATTCTAATTTTTCAGAAGCAACGATTATTTTTGTTTTTTAAGGATTTAAAAAATACATTGTGTTATTGCAGTGGAAGATTTTCTTTTATAATACTACATAATATTGTTGCATTGTATTATAGAAATAGGAGAAAAGGATGGACAATTTTAATTCAATTTCAATTTATATATATATTAATGGAAAATTTGCTTGATTTTGAAGATTGGCAATTATCGAAACTTAGTCAATTTTTGGTAAGTATATCTCTTTTCCCTTAAAAGTTAATCTTATTCTATGCTACATTGTAACAATTTCAATTATTGCCAACTTAACTAAATTATCAAATGATAAATTGGGCAATGGAAATTTTGATTTTTGATTCTTTGCAATATTCATTACTTCCATTCGTTAAGATATCAGATTTCGTTTACTAACTTTATAAATGTTTACTATTTCATTTTGTAAAATTACACTATTCAATTAATCCTTAAGCTTTCAAACTTAATATATTTGTTGGATGGTTTAAATATTACTTTTAATTCACTGTTACTTGCATTACTATTACTTCTTTATCAGTTTCAGTTGAGTTTTTTAACTTTATTGTTGGGTGTTATATGTATTTGTGAAAATATATGAAATTTTTAACAGAATAAAATCCCTCTAACATTTCTGACAATTGAAATTTGAGACTTTCGGCACGCAAAAGGATTGTGCATAAGATCATATATACTCTAAGGAAGGGTGCTTATAATTGATAGATTTGTCAGAAATGTCATTAGGAAATGAAATGTAAATTAATCCTTTTCCTCTTACAAGGTTCTATTTTTGAAAATTTTTATTCCAGAGTTAATTATGAAGCTTTATTTGTAATAAAGAAATTCTTAACTTACTATCTGTTCTAAAAACTATTTTAGGATTGTTCATTTCAGTGCGCACATCATATTTTTTGTATTAACATTTATAAGCAGTTATTGATGTGAAATTTATCAATTAATTAAGTCATTTAGGCTGTAACAAATAATCGTGATAAGGAAGCAGCTTTATCATTATTGAAATCCTTAAACTGGAATATGGAAAAAGCTATCGAGGTACATTTATTGGACAATAAAGGAAATTTGTCAACATCATCATCAGGATCTGATTTTGTTGTTATTGATCAAAATAGTTTATCGAATAGAGAACATAATGAAGAGTTCGTTATGTTTGGTTATTTTATAAAAAAATATAATTTTTTAAATGAATTTATTGAACTGTTCTGTTTTTTTTTTTTTTTTTTTTTTTATAATTTGATCATTTTTATTGATTTTGTTTTTTATCAATTTTTTGTATTTCTGTTTTAATATTGTATGTGATAGTACTCGAATTGTGAGTTTTATTGGAACTTCTCATAATTTTTTTATTATATAGGTTTGTTATAGAAGATAATCGATAAATCACTAATAAAGTATCATTTTAGCTTGATGGATTCATCTGCAATAATTTATGATACGGATTGGAAAACAGCTGTAACTTCATCTCCTGATGATACAATGCAGAATTCTATATTATCTTTACCTGATGATACAAGGTTAAATAAATCTTTAATTATTTTTTGATATTAACAGTTACTAATTTATCTATGATAAATTCTTGTAGGCTATTTTTTACTTTTTCACATTTCTTTTAGCTATTTTTTCTCAACCACTTTATCTTTTTATTCTATTAAGCAAAAGAAAAAAAAAAAAACTTTTATTAGTTAAAAACATTCAAAAATTTGCAATTGTTCCCTAACAGATTTGTTTACAGTGAATCAGATGACTCATGTGAAGTAATCAGTGTTAATGATGGTATTAATGCAATGAGCTATGCAAATATCAAAGAGAATATCGATGATAATGAACATTGTGATTCAAAAATTAATTTTATTCTTGGCAATTCATCGATCATGATCGATTACATGCAGCAAAAAAGTGATGATCATTGATAAAAGTAAACTATGATTTCTTTTTTTGTCTCTTTTTTCTTTTTTTCCTATAAAAAATTGTGAAACATCACTGTTTTGAAGTCTTAAATTAAAATTAGAGCAGTGAAATTGCAAAATTTTGGTCTCAAATATTTGATAGGCTTTGCAGGCATTACAATTTTGCAAATGTAATTGATAAAATTTATAAAATTAACAAAATGCTAATTATCATATTTCTTATGCTTATGCTTTTCCATTTTATGGCTTTGTAATTTGTACTATTAGAGATGAAATCATTTTTGAGTTATATGATAATTCTTTAATAATTTATTTGCTATATAACGAAAAAAAAAAACTTTTTTGCTTACTTTTTTCTTTGTATTATCATCAAATATATCTCGCATTATTCATTGTATTAATTTGCCGCTTTTACAGTAGTAAATTTAAATTTAAACTAATCTGTTTTACAGAAATAGAAATAAGTTATTACTGCTCTTATATCAGATGATAGCAATAGGAAGTGATAAAAATATAACATTTAACAATCTCTATTAAATAAAGGAAATATTCAATTTTCCAGAGAAATGAAGCTAAAATGAAGGAAAGATTTGAAGGATTTCTGGTGAAGGAAAATTTTCTGGTAAAGAAATCTTTCAAGTCATTTTACTTCATTTTAGCTTCATTTCTATGGAAAATTGAATATTTTCTTCATTTAATATAGATTATCTAGCTGTAAAATATATGATAAATTTTAATTATGTAATAATTATTTGTATATGATAAAACTTTATTTATATATGATTAAATTTTATTTATATATGATAATTATTTATATATGATAAAAATATATGATATATGATAATTATTTATATATATATGAAAAAAAAAAAAATGATTGTTTATATATGATAAAATATATTTATATATGATAAAACTAAGCATGACTAATGAATAATGGAAATCAAGAAGGGTTAATCCTGTTGAGAAGTTGTCAAAGGTTAATCCCTCGAAGAGCTATCAAAGATTAACCCTGCCGAAAATTCAAAGGTTTCGACGAGTTCTCAAAAGTTAACCCTTTGAAGAGTTGTCAAAAGTTAACCCCTCGAAGAGTTGTTAAAGGTTAACTCCTCGAAGAGCTACCGAAGGTTAACCCTGTCGAGAAGTCAAAGGTTAACTCTTCGACGAGTTCTCAAAAGTTAACCCTTTGAAGAGTTGTCAAAGGTTAACCCCTCGAAGAGTTGTTTAAGGTTACCCCTCGAAGAGTTGTTTAAGGTTAACCCCTCGAAGAGCTATCGAAGGTTAACCCTGTCGAGAAGTCAAAGGTTAACTCTTCGACGAGTTCTCAAAAGTTAACCCTTTGAAGAGTTGTCAAAGGTTAACCCCTCGAAGAGTTGTTTAAGGTTAACCCCTCGAAGAGTTGTTTAAGGTTAACCCCTCGAAGAGCTATCGAAGGTTAACCCTGTCGAGAAGTCAAAGGTTAACTCTTCGACGAGTTGTCAAAAGTTAACACCTCAAAGAGTTGTCGAAGGTTAACTCCATCGAAAAATTATTGCGAAGAGTTACTTGCAACAATTATAGAAATGCATACCTGTTTCATGATCTTATCAAGATTTGGTTGTTGTATTTTACGTTTGTATGGTGGCAATTCATCCTCTTCCAATTCATCGTCATCATTTTCCTCCCACTGATCGTACAATCTTTCCAGGTCGTTCTCCGTATAATCCCGAATGTCCCACAAATTTCAAAAAAAAATATTGATTACTCAAACTTTTACTTCATTTTCAATAACCTTAATTATCTATCTTTACTTGACAATTTCAGCTCTGTCGAGATTTTCAAAATAACGTATTTACAAATGTAATGTTCATGTGAAAGTTCTTAAAATAATAAAAAAGAAGAATAAATAAATAAATGACGTGACAAGTATTAAAAAAAAAGCGATGAAAGACCTTTAAAAAAATAAAATTTTAAAGTACTAATTTTTTTTTTTTTCGTTCCAAACAATTTACATAAATGTTATCAATTATCAAAATCATTTTACAAACATGACGTGATAAGTGTTAATTCTATAAGTAAAAATGACACACACGTAAATTTTTTTCTTTATCACTTCGAATAGAACGTACGTGTAATACGCTTTATCAAGACTTTTTTTGTCATCTATAAAATTATTCATATAATTTTATTCATAAATAAAATATTGGGATATGATAATAATGCAATATAAAACTAACATTATAAATTCAATCATCAACAAATATATATACATTTCTTTTTTATTATTTTATTTTATTCCAATTTATGTTTAACTTTGAAGGCTTTATATTTCGATAAAATTTAATGTTAGCATTTGTATTTTAGTCTAATTTAATGTTTAGTTTAGTTTAATTTAACGATTTTTATTTTTATCTTTTCTTTTTCATTCTTTTCTATCTTTCACATAATTTTTTTTTTTTTTTTTAGTGAAACAATGAAAGTTAAAAAAAAAAAAAAATGTTTGCAGTAAAAATTGTCTACCAAAATATTTTATTATTAGATAAAACGAAGTGTAAATTTTTAAATATGTCTTTTGATCATTTTTATTGTTTATTTGTTTGTATATTTATTAAGTAATAATATGTTAGTTTTGTAAACTAAAAAGAAATTTTATCTGAAATAAATTAAAATATTTTTATTAAGCATTTAAATGTTTTTATTTTTATAATATTTCAATTTATTCATTATTAATTTTATACTTATCATTGATATTTTATTTGTGTAAATTATAAGCGAAAGCAAAATTTTTTTGAAATTTGTATTTTTTTTTTCTAATTATTCTAATTTTTTTTTTTCTTTTTCAATATAAAAATTTTATTTGTTTCAAAATTCTAAAAATAAAAAATGAAAATAAAATGAATGGGAAATATTAATTTTCATTAATTTTTTAATATTTAATTACTAATTTTTTGAATTGAAGTATTAATTTTTTTCATATTTTGCTATTTGTTTGAAATTTTGTAATTATTATCATTTAATGATTTTAATTTGTTAGAAATAATTATTGCTTTAATAATTA
Source organism: Brugia malayi (assembly GCF_000002995.4). NCBI lineage: Eukaryota > Metazoa > Nematoda > Chromadorea > Rhabditida > Onchocercidae > Brugia > Brugia malayi. The sequence goes on from NW_025062326.1 coordinate 10,620, forward strand.
TAAGCTTAATGAAATGTTATTATCAGTTTTAGTAAAATTTTTTTGATAAAATTTTCAAAAAATTTGATATTGCATATAAAGTATTATTTATTACTTAATTCTTCATATTTATACGTATCATAAATTTTGTAAATTTAAAAGAAGAAAAAATGATTCTGAGTAGATTTTATTATAAAACTTTGAAATAATTGGAACATTAGATTAATTTAAAATTATTTGTAGATGTTGATAACCAATCGTATTGTTGTAATTATATTTTTATCATATCATATCATATCATAGATGTTTGCATTTGATTTTAAAAAAAGAGCATTTGCTTTATTAATGAAATTTTTTAGAAAAAAAAAAAAAGGCAATTAATGGATAATGAAAATGTATTGCAGAGAAAGTGATTTGAAAGAAGGGTTAGAAAGTTGAAACATAATTTAGAAAAAAAAAAAAAAAAACGAGTTTTGATAAAAAAATTTATGGTTGTTGTGATGGAACTAAACAGCTCGATACTGTTCAAAATGAGAAAATGTGCAATTACGACAAAAGATTGTCACTAGCGCGGGTAGAAATGGCCTTTACTCTTCCAATAATTTCTCATCTTATCATTTTGTTAACTGATAAAATGTGATAACTATCAAATTTTTCATCATTTTCATTAACTAATTAATTCAATTCACATACAAGGATGATACTCTTCCCGTTATTTCCTATTTTATTTACTTTTAAATTTCTTCACTTTTTTCATTATTTTGACAAGTAGGTTAATAGCAGTAGTCATCATCACCACTCACAATAATCACAATCATCATTATCATTATTCATTACCATCAACATCACAATCATTATCACTATCATAATCACTAATCATGATAAACATCACAGCCATCATCATCATCATTATTATTATTATCATCAACATCACAATCATTATCGTTATCATAACCACTCATCATGATAAGCATCACAGTCATTATCATCATTATTATTATCAATCAGTCACCATCACTAACACCATAATCATCATTATCATCATTCATTATCATCAATATTATAATCGTTATCACTATCATGATCACTCATCATGATAAACATCACAATCATCATTATCATTATTATTATCATCATTCTTCATCACTAACACCATAATCATATCATTATCATCATCATCATCATCATCAACATCATCATAGCGTCACTCACTATTAACCATCATCGCCATTACCTCATCATCATCATTACCATCATCATTATCATCATTCACCATTATCATCATCACCGCTCACCATAATCACTCATCCTCACCATAATCATTATTATTATTATTATTATCGTCCTCATCATCAACACTACCATTATCATCATTATCGCCCATTGTTACTTGCTCTATTTTGATCCAAAAAAAAAAGAAAATTTCATATTTGCTCTAAATTTTGTCACAGTTTTATTTTGTTTGTTTGTGTTGTTTAGAAACTTTCGTATTTGTCCTAATTTTTGCTACAATTTGTTTGTTTTCATTCCATTTCTTTCCATTTTGACTAAAAAATTTGTGCATCATTTTTCCTAGAAAGAAAGAAAAAAAGAAAAGAGGAAAAAACTTTCCTCTAAAAATTTCATTTTTTATTTAAAAAGATTTTCATCCCTCATTTCATCCTTCATTTAATCAATCTTCATCGTTTCTAATTTAATTTTCATTTCATTAGTCCTCTCATTTGTGCTAAAAATTAATTCTTTTTTAATTTCAATAATTTCGATCACATAATTTTCATAATTGATAAATTCATAATTCACAGTTATAAATTACAAACTATCATTATAATAAGTAATTATTTAATATAAGTAATATCATATTTTAATTAATGAGTGAAGCAGTGTAATTAGATAATTAAATGGACTAATTCTTTTTGTTTACTTTTTTTTTTGAGTATACAAATTTCTTTTTAACTTTTTTAAAATGAAATTTTTTTTCAAACAAAACATTATTTTCTCATATTTACTGCATTAAGTGAATAATTATATTCAGAATAAACAAAAGAATTTTAATAAAACTAACAACAATTATTCCGAATTATTTCAGCCAAATTTGATGTTAATTTCGAAAAATTTGTTCTTTTTTTAAAAAAATTATACATCATTGCAATGATCAGATTTTTTTTTAAATTTATTTAAATTTTTTTAAAATTTTAAATTGATTTTCTTATTGCATATATTTAAGTAGTTTAATCATATCATATATTAAACCAAATGATGGAAGTAATTCATCGAATTCAAATTTCAAATTATTATTTTATTCATAGACAAAAAACCATGCAATTATTTATAATTAATTGAAATGCAAGTAATTAAATAAAATACAGCATTTATCAGTTAACTGATAAAAAATTTTATCACCATTAATATTATTATTATTATTATTAATTTATAAATATACATTGATAAATTTCATAAAAATAAATAATATGTTAGTTATGCAAGTTAATATTTGAAATATTTATCAGCAATTTTTCTCTCTTTATCATCTTTAAATTTATTTTAAATTACTACTGAAACAATTAGCGAAGATTAAAGAACAGTAGATTTATTTGTAATTAAAAGAAAAAAATTTTTATTGCGAATCTTTTTTACAATTTATAATCATTACTAATTAATTATTGACAAAAGAATGAAATGATTGAAAAATGTTCAAAAAAAAATATTATCATTTCTTCTAGGCCTTAGGCTATTGCTTATTTATAATAGCCAATGGCCAATTACTGATGCAAACAATAAAAAAAAAAAAAAAAGGCTAAAGATGATTGTTACTACTAGTTTATTTTAAAATGTTCGATTAGTCAATATTAATTTTCGATTGTTATTTATTTTGAAAAAACAAATAAATGACTAAATATCATAATAATTAATTAGCAATTAAAAATAAATTTTAATGGAAATGATTGAATTAATAGCTGAATTTAATTTTTGATACATATAATAATTGATTAATATGAAATTACTGATATTATTCAAAATTTTTTAATTTTGATTTAATCTGTAAATGCAATAATTTGAAATTAATCTTTTGCTAAAAGCTTTTTTTTTGTGATCACTTCGTTATCACTGATAATAATTTTTTTTATTTCTTTTTTAATATAACATCAATTATTGATCCATTTGAATGCAATATTTTTCGAATGATAATGATAATTGGAAAAGATAAATATTATCATAGCATTTTAATCTAAGTTAGCAATTATTTATCATTTTTAATCAAACATTCAAAATCATAAATTTCGATCTTATTAATTGGAAATGAAAAAGGAAATTAATTACATTAAGGTAATATTCCAATATCTCAATTAATAAATAAGATAAAACTAAAAACAAAAAACAACAAACAAAAATAAACAACAAAGAAACTTTAAATTTTACGCAATAAATAAGAAAAAAAAAACAACCAAATAAAGTTAAAATTTTTATTTTAATTTATTAATTATCAGTAAAAATTTTTTTTTCATTATTACTAATATTTATTCTTTTCTCTCTTTTTTATTGTCCCAAAAAAAAGAAAAATTCAATTTTAAAATTTATCACTTATATTTTTCTCATTTATCTCATTTTACAAAGAGAATAAGACGGAGAAAGAGAGAGAGAGAGAGAGAGAGGGCGCGAGAGAAAGGGAAATAATGAGAGAATGAGAAAAAATGTTCCATTTTAAATATTTTAACATTTTATAAAAAAAAAAAGCAATTAATTATTCATTGATCTTTTTTTCTCAAAAAAAAAAAAAAAAAAAAAAAAAGAAACAAAAATTTTAATTTTTGAAAATTAATAGCATTTTTTTTCCTTTACTACTTACTATATGATTACTACTAAATTAACTATATTACAACTTTTTGTCATTTTTAATTTTTTTCAATTTTTCAAAAAAAAAAACAGAAAAAATTTAAACACAAAATGAAAAATGTTGTAAAAAGAGAAATTTGAAAGAGAAAAAAAAAAAAGATAGAAGTGATTTTGTAAAAAAAAAAAAAAAAAAAAAAAAAGAAAAAGAGTTATGTGAATATTTGATTAATTGATTTAAATCATTTTTAACAGTGACAAAAAGAAACTGGTCCAATCAATGTTTGAAATTAAATTTTCATTATTTGATTTTATATACTTATTTGAATCATTTAGAGCAATTTCATCTTTTTTCCTTTTTTTTTTTTTTTCGTCTTATCTATTCATTTCAATAGAAACAAATTCTTAAAAAAAAAAAAAAAATATATCATTGATAAGTTTTTGAAAAAAATTTAATAAATAAATTAGCTTAAATTTGAATGAATAAATAAACCAATTAATTAAATTAATTCAATAGATGAAAAAAAATAGATTAATGAATTAATAAATATTTTAATAAAAATTGATAAATTAAAAGGGAAAAAAAAAAAAAGAAAAACAAACTAATTTGATCACAGAAAAAATTAGTAAATAGATTATTTGAATAAATTTTAATTGATAAATGAAAAAAATTATTGAATAAAATGATTAAATTTCAATTGATTAATAAGTAAATTATTAAATAAATTATTAAATTTCAGTTAATAAATAACAAAAATTATTGAATAATTGATAAATTTTAGCTGATTAATTAATAAATTATTAAATAAATTGATTAAATTTCAATTGATTAATAAATAAATTAATAAATTTCAATTGATAAATGGAAAAAAATATTGAATAAATTGATTAAATTTCAATTAATTAATAAGCAAACTAATAAAACTAACAAATTAAATATAAGAAATTATGCAATTTTAAAAATGAAAAAAGAAATTGGTCAAATGAATTTAAGTAAAGAAATCAAAAAAAAAAAGAAAATAAGATTAGCTGAAAATAAAAAATAAAAAAACCAAATAATTTTTTCTTCCTTTTTTTTTTTGTAACGAAATTATATTTTCTTTTTTTCTCTTCCTCTCTCTCTCTCTTTTCCTTTTTTACCAATTATCGTTGGAGAGAGAGAGAGAGAGAGAGAGAGAAAGAAGGGAAATAAACGATTGAATTATATAGGAATGAGGACAAATTTCCTTTCTCATATAAATAAGAGTCTCAATTTTTTTTTTTTTTTTCATTGTTAAATTAAATTTATCTTTTTCATTGATAAAAAAAAAAAAAAAAAAAAAAAAAAACTTTAACAAAAATGCTAATTAATTTTCATAATAAAATTTTAATTATGAAAATATTTAAATATTTTTTTCTTTTTTTTGTTGTTGTTGTTTTATTGTTTATTTTAAAAAATTACAAAAAAATGAAATAAGATTTCTATTTTTTTTTTTTTAAATAATAAATTAGCAGCTACTACTATTTTCGACATATTTAAATTATTAGTTTAATAATATTAAAATATTCATCTGAAGTATTTCAAATTTCATCAAACTTTCAAAAAAAAGTTTTATTGTTTTTAATGACAAAATTACAATAATTAATATCAGTATATATATATTAATGTATTAATATATTATATTTTATATTAGCATTTTTTGTTTAAAAATTTTGTTTTTCAATTTTTCAATTAAAAAAATTTTTTTTTTCAATTTAACTAATATATGAAATTTTATTTATTTAATTTAAAAATTACATATTAAAAAAAAAAGACAAATGATCGTACTAATTTGAATTAATGATAAAATTCGAAAAAAAAAAAATCGCAAGAAACAAATAAACTTGTTTCTCCTTTTTTTTTTTGTTTTTTTTTAAATAAAATAAAAAAGAAACAATAAAATTGTTACATTATTTTGTTTTTATCATTAATTATACTCATTAATAATTTTATAATTAATTTTTTTTTCTGTATTATTTATTCATTTATTTATTCTTTTTGAAATAATTATTCATTTCTATTTTGAATATTTTTTTTTTATATTTTATATTTTTGAAATTAATTATTTAAAAATTTTATTATAAGTTGGAAATAATTTATCAATGCTTATAGAAGAAAAAAAAAAAGATTCTTATCAATTATTGATATTAATTTAATTTCAATGATTGATTATTATATCATTTTTTTATCTTTTTATCACTATTTTATTGACTAATTAAGAGAAGCAAGAAATGAAATTATATTAATTTTAAATTGAATTAATTGATTGAAATTATTGTAATATCATATATGTATATGTTAAACAGGTATTTACAATAATTATTTGCAAAGTAATATTTAATATAATTTAAATATTATCAAATAAATTTCATTTTTTTGTCTTTTTATTTCTTTGTCCCTGTCTTTGTCTCCCTCTCTCCCTCTCCCTCTCTCTCTCTCTCTTTCTCTCTCTCTCTCTTTTTTTGATTTATACTATGATTGTAAAATGATGATTTTAGTTGATGATTGATACTAATCTTTCGTTGCATACGTGAAGGACGACGCATTTTAAGCGCCAATCATTTATAATTCAATTTAACTCAACTCTCAAACACAACTTTTAAAATTTAATTTTTACTCCTTTCATTCTTTCTCTTCTCTTTTGCGCTCTTCATTTTCTTTTCTTTTCTTTTTTTCATCTTTTAAAATTAATCTTTGAATATTTCATTATTTAAATATTATTTAAATTAAAAATTTCAATCTTTCTTTTATCTATCCCTTCCTCTTTTTTCTCTTATTTGTCTAATAATTAAATTGTAATATTTAAAATTTTTATGTTAATTTTATAGAATTAACATAGAAATGATATGATTAATGCTTGTAAAATTTCAAAAAGAAATTTTAATCGCAAATTTCAAAAACAAAAAAAAACTAAAAATAAAAATGTTTTAAAATAAATTTCATTTCATTTTGTCATTGTTATTTGTTATTCATTCATTCATTTAAATTATCATTTTTAAAATTTATAAATTGCAAGAAATTTTATAGTTTAAATGAAATTTTAATGAGAAAGAAAAAAATTTTTGCTGTAATAATTGAAAGAGAACAACGACAGAGAGAGAGAGAGGGAGAGAGAGAGAGAAAAAGAAAGAAATGAATTTGAAATGAAATCAATTTTAACATCTTGATGAATAAATTTTGTTAAAATGTTAAATTAAATTTGTCTATTTTATGGATAACAAAAATATTTTGAACAATGTTGATTTATGCTGAATTTCCAACTAATTTTGTTTAAATTTTTTCATAGAATTTAAAAACAATTTATTGAAAAATTGTAATTTCATACATAAATAAACTTTTTCTTCGTTTTTTTTTCAAAAAATTTTTTCCATTTCAATTGATTATTCCTTTTGTTTTTTTTTCATTTTTTTTTCCTTAAAATAACAAATTAAAATAATCATTAATAAGTAAATAAATAAATAAAATTTAAATGTGTAACTAATAAATTAGAAATTTTTTAATTAATATCAAATTAAAAATAAAATTGCAATAATAGATAAATAATAATTGTAACAGTTTACAGATTTCTTAATTAATTATCAAACCAAAAAAACAAAAGTGAAAAAAAAATATGTTTTTTTATCTCGCATCACTTTTTTGTTTCAAATTTTAAAATGAAATATCAATTTATAAATACATAAATAAGTTTGACCTAAATTAATTTGCTTTCAATTTGTTTATGTATTTAATTACTTTTTCAAATATTCCAATTGAATGCTTGCAATTTGTTTATTCACATATTTAATTATTTTTTCAAATTAAATTAAATTTTCTTAAATAATCCCAATTGATTTTCTTAAATATTCCAATTAAACTATCTACCATAAATTGATATAATTTATACGCAAACATAAATTTTCATTTCCTTTTTTTTGAAAAAAAAAAAAAAAAAGGGAAAAATCAATAATAAATTTGTATGTAAAAACAAAAAGAAAAAATTGAAAAATTTAAAAATTAAAAAAAAAAAAAATTATTTATTCATTTATTGCCTATTTCATTTCTCTGAAAAAGAAAATAAATAAATATGTGAAATTTCAGTTGAAACTTCAAATATTTATTTTTTTTTTTTTAATTACTGATTAAATAAAATTAAAAATTATTTCAAATTTATTAACAAATAAATAGTTAACCTTTTTTTTTTTCTTTTTTTCTTTCTCTCTCTCTCTCCCATCTTTTTTTTTACTTTAATTTTATAAAAATATTATTATTATTATATTATTTCATTATATATACATATGTTTTTTTTTTTTTTTTCATTTATTTTAAATTAATTTAAATTTAATTTTTCAATTGTTTATTAATTTGTGAGAAAGATCAAAGAATATTTGCTTAAAATATTTACTTAACAACAAAATTTAAATTACATTATGGATTGATTGATTAATTTGATAGATCGTAAAATGATGGCATATTATCGTTTATATTTTCACATCATTGTACAATGCCGCCCCGCTCAATTGGTTCTTTTTTTTTTTTTTACATTCATTCATTCATTCTCATTCTTCTATCAAATATTTTCGCACAGCTGTTCAATTTTTCTTTTTTTCTTATTCTTCCTCTCTCCCTCTCTCTCTCTCTCCTTCCCTCTCTGTCCTTCTTTCTCTGTTCCTATCCCTCTCTCTCTCTCTCTCTCTCTCTCTATTCATCATGTAATGTCGAAACACGTGAAATAATAATTTTATGCGAGATTATTTATTGAAAGAAAAAAAAAATTTTATTTCATAAAATTTCTTCAATATTTTATAATACAAAAAGAAAAGAGAGCAGAGGGAGAGAGAGAGAGAGAGAGAGAGGAAAGAAGAGAAATAATTATGAGAAAGAATTAGTTAAGATTTTCAAAAAAAAGAAAGAAAAAAGGAAAGGAAAGAAAAAAAAACGAAAAAAGTTTTAATTATATTATAAAAAAAATTAGTTCTCTTTTCTTTCTTTCTATCTTTTTCCCTCCCTCTTTCTCTCTCTCTCTCTCGCTTTCCCTGCTTTTCCTCTTATTATAGAATTTTATAATTTTAAAGTGGGAGAAAAGAGGATGATAATTTTTTTTTTTTTTTTTTTCCTTTTTCTTTTACTTCTTTGAAATAAATAATATTGAATGAAAGGGAAAAAGAAAAAAGTTGGTTGGATGGATGAAAGAGAGAGAGAGAGGGAGAGGGGAGAGAGACAAAGAGAGAGAGAGAGAGAGAGAGAGAAGGATGAACTGAATTCTTTGAAAGAAAATTGTGTCAAAAATTTCATTCAGTTATTTAAACATTTTGAAATTATATATAATATATACATATATTTGCTTGTTTGTTTATCTTTTTATTTTGTTTATTTATTTGTTTATTTATGTAAAATATATTTATGTATAATTTAATGTTCAAATTTCTTTTATTTTTTATTTTTAACAAATAAATTTACACTTTTTTTTCTTTGTTTCTTTTAATTTTCTTTTTAAATATTTATAAATTGCAAAATTTTTTATAATTTTTCAATAATTTTAAATGACATTTGCTATTATTATTATTTTAATTTTATAATATTCTTTTTTATTTTCTATAATTTTTACAATTTTTTGTTTTTTTTTTTTTTTTTTTTAAATCTTTTCCAATAATTTTGCATTTTTTCAGACATTAAAAAAAATATTATTTTTTTTTTTTAAATTTATTATTTTTTTCAAAAATTTTTTTATTACTATTATTTTTTTTAATTAAACTTATTATTATTTCTAAATTAATATAATGAGAAAAAAAAAAAAAAAACGAAATAAAGTTTTTCTCTTTTTTTTTTCAAATATGATTTAAAAAAAAAAAAAAAAAGAATTTTTTGATTCAAAATTTTTTTTTTAGTTTTTGAATTATAAAATTTTAAATGATGAATGAATTGTATTATAGCAGTAATACTAATAATACTTTAGTAATGTAAATATTTGTTATTTCATTAGGAAAAATGGAGAAAAAAATTTTAATAATAAAAACATTTGTTATTGTCACCAAAAAAAAAAAACATTGTCACCAAAAAAAATAAAAGCTAATATTTGATAATCTATTATTGTTTTCTTTTTTTTTTTAATTTTTTCATTTCAAATTTTTATATAAATTATTTATACATATAATTTCTTCTTTTTCTTTTTAATGAAATATTAGAATAATTTTTTTTTTTTTGTTTTGTAGAAAATTTTTCTTTGTTTTATTTGAATATTTTATTTAATTTTTTAAAAAAAAGTAATAATATAGTAATTATTGTAAATAATAAATAAAAAATTTTTGCTCAATTTTTTCCTTTTCTTCTTTTTTTTTTTGTTAAAATTAAAAATGAAACTTTTTTATTTTAATTTAATTTATTACTTTTAATTATTCACTATAATTAATTGATTCTTTTTTCTCTCCCTCTTCTATTTATCCTCTTTCTATCTCTCTCTCTCTCTCTCTCTCTCTCTCTCTCTCCCTGTTTGTTTTAATTCTTGCAAACTTAGTTTTAGAAATTTGAAATATTTTGTAATTTTTAATATTTACTAATTTTGTTTTTTTTCATTCACACATAAAAAATGTTTTATAATTTTAATTTATATAATTGTACTAAACAATCATTTAAATGAATAGAAATTATATACGAAATGAATAGAAATGATAAAATTAGAATTTTTTTAAAAAATAACTAAAAGAAAAACGAATTATAATTTTTTGCATTTTAAAAAACAGAAAAAAAAAAATTAACAAATATTTTCATTTAAAAAAAAAAAACTTTTTTTCCTACCTTTGTACATTTCATTAATTATTGAACAAATTAAATTAGTTTTTTTTTTTTTAAAAAAAAGAGAAATTACCAACAAAAATTATTTTAATTGAATTAATTTAAAAAATGGAAAAAAAATTTATGAATATAAATTGAAATATTTGTTTGCTTATTCGTTTGTCATTGATTAATTTTAAAATTTATTCATTAATAATTTTAAAATAGGGAAATCATTTTTCTTCCTTTTTAGGCATTTCAAAATTGCATTTTGAAATTAATTTTTTTGAATTAGATATTTGAAAATAAATTTAAAGTTTTATGTAATATTTTTATTATTTGCCAAATATGAATGATTGATTAAATTACATTTAATAAGCTAATAGGTAGTGACAAGTATTTAGGTTAAACTTAATTTTTAATTTTTAAATTTTCTATTTTTTATAGAATTTATAAAAATTTCTTTTTTTTTTTAAATTAAATTTTATAAATGTACTTCAAAATAGCTAGCGATTATATTATACTATTATTTTTTTTATTTTAAAATTAATTAATAGTTTAAGAGGTATAAGTAAATATACTTTTAAGATAAGAATAGTTTGCTTTTACTTTTTTTTTTTTAAATTTTCATTCATTGATTATCGTTGATAAAATTTTCAATAAATGTTTTTAGTTTTCTCTCTTATTTTCCTCACCCTCCCTCTCTCCCTCTCTCTCTCTCTCTCTCTCTTTGCTTACTTATAAGAAGTAGCAAAGAATAATTACTTTACATTTCATTTATTATTATTTTTTTTTATTTAACATTTTTTACTTTTGAAATTAATTTAAAATTTTCAATCAATTTCATTAAAACATTAAACACACACACAAAAAAAAAAAAAAAAAAAACAAATTGTAAATTAATTATTAAAATATTATTATTATTATTATTATTATTATTATTATTATTATATTATTATCATTACTATGATTAAAGTTTACTATTTAAAATTAATTTATACATAAAGTTAATTTTTAATTATTTCAAATTAAATTTAATAAATTTTATTCAATTTTATTTTGCTTTTAATTTTACTTTGTAATATTTTTCATTTCTTTTTTTTTTTTTAAATAATTTAAAAACAAGAAAATTTTTTAATTTTTATCATTTCTTTTCTTACATTAGAGTTTTCTTTTTTTTGAAAATATATGTAAACAACAAAGTAAAATATTTCAAAAAAAAATTTCAAGAAAAAAAAGAAAAAATGTAAACACTTATTTAATAAATGTAACATAAATGAAGCTTAATTACCTAAAAAAAAAAATATTTATACCTAAGTATTAAATAAAAATAGCAAATTTATTTACTAATTTAATTTTTCATTTTTTTTTTTTTTTTTTATTTATAATTTTTATCATTTTGTAAATTAATTGCATATTTGTAAAAAGTAAAATTTTTCATATTTACTTAATAATTTTTATTTTTTGAATAAAATCGAAATTGCTGAATGAAAAATAAAAATTTTTGTTTGATTAGCATATGCATTTAAAAATGAAAAAATATTAATTTTCATTTACACATTGTTTTTTTTTTTTAAAGTATGAAATTTCGATACGAAATTATAAAAATATTTTATATTAATATTAAAAAATATATTTATGTATATAGAAATATTAAAAATATTAAATTCTAAAAAATTATTAAAAAAAAAAAAAAAAAATGTTATTAATAAAAAATATTATTTTAATAATAAAAATAGGAAATTTTAGAAGCATAAAAAATTAAGTATGAAATTTCGATATGAAATTATAAAATTATAAAAAAGAATTGTTATAATAATGAATGTAGGAACTTTTCGAAAGTATAAATATTATTCTAATATTTGATATAATTGAAATTATTAATTTTTGCATAAACCGAAACTTAGAAATTTTGATTTAAAACAATAGCCAAAATAAATTATCAATTTTATCAGCTGTTAACTTTTATGCTAACTTTATCAGTTATAGACTTTTATGCTATCTTTATCAGTTGTAGGCTTTTATGCTATCTTTATCAGTTGCAAACTTCTGTGCTATCTTTATCAGTTGTAGGCTTTTATGCTATCTTTATCAGTTGCAAACTTCTGTGCTAACTTTATCAGTTGTAAACTTCTGTGCCAACTTTATCAGTTGTAAACTTCTGTGCTAACTTTATCAGTTGTAAACTTCTGTGCTAACTTTATCAGTTGTAAACTTCTGTGCTAACTTTATCAGTTGTAAACTTCTGTGCCAACTTTATCAGTTGTAAACTTCTGTGCTAACTTTATCAGTTGTAAACTTCTGTGCCAACTTTATCAGTTGTAAACTTCTGTGCTAACTTTATCAGTTGTAAACTTCTGTGCTAACTTTATCAGTGGTAAACTTTTATGCTAACTTTATCAGTTCTTAAACTTGCATTATTATTTTCAGATTCCATTTTTTTGTTAAAATTGAAAAAAGAAAAACATATTTTTTGCTTTCATAACATCGCCTCAATATGATAATATCATTATCACTGATAATAATAGAGAAATTTATTTATTTATTTATTTTGATAAAATAAAAGGAATATTTATGCTAAAGAAATAAAAATGGTGCAATTTTCAGAATTAGAATTGAAATAATTATTACATTCATTAGATTCATTTTAAAATTTGCTTTGCTTTTAATTTTTTTTTTTTAAATTTCATCAATGATAGGATAATAAAATGGAAATTATTTTATTATCAAACAAATTTCATCGATATTTCATCTAAACTTGTAAATATCGCAATAACATAAAATATTTCTTGAAAATTTCCTTTTTTCTTTCTTTTTTTCCTTGCAATTTCATTTCTTTTGCAAATCATAAAATAAAGATTTTTAAAAAAAAAAAAAAAAAAATATTCAAAAATTATTTTTAATTAAATTATTTGGGAAAAAAAAATTTTTTTGCCATTTATTAAAATTTAATTGGAATGATTAAAATTTGAAATGTTTAAAAAAAGAATTCTATCATTTAATAAACTTCCATTGTTTCCTTTTTTCTAAATATTTAAAATTTTTAATTAAAATGCAATAGAATAGTAAATTTATTAATAATTTATCAAATAATTAATAAATTTTGCTCATCTATTCATATTTATAAATTATAGAATTTAATTTTTTATAAATTTTATATAAGAATTAATTTAATACAAAATTTAATATTTCGTTTTTTTTTTTTAAAAAAAAAAAAAGACAAAAACAAGACTTTGCAATTATACTAACTTTTTTTTTTTTAAATAAAATCAATTAAAAATGTTTAAAAAGTAAAAAAGCAAAAACAAAAAGACGAAAAAAGAATTATCACTAAAAGAATTTATTTCCTTTCTAAATTAATGTTTAAAAATTTTAATTTTAATTTTATAATTATATTAAATAGCAAATATAGTTTAACTTTTGACAGATTAATTTATGAGTTAACTAATAATTTTATAAATATTTTATACATAAACAACAACAACAAAAAAAAAAAAAAAGGAAACAAATAAATAACAAAATAATTATTATAATATTTTAGTTTTAAATGAGTTAAAAAAAAAAAAAACAATATTTCAATTTTATTTTTCTTCCTTTTTTTTTGTTTTCTTTTGATATTTATCTCAAAATTTATTATCATTTATCATTTAGCTGTCAAATTCAAAATAATCACTTATCATTTAACAAATTATTATTATCATAAATGCTTGTCATAAATGAAGAATATAATATATGCATATATTAATTCCAATTATCATTTCTAATTCTATTTCAATTCTAATTTCATTTTTTCATTTTATATCTAAATTTAAATTTTATCATATCATATCTCTTATCATGTCTTATCTCGCATATATTAATTCCAATTATCATTTCTGATTTTATTTCAATCCCAATTCCATTTTTCATTTTATATCTAAATTTAATTTTATCATATCATATCTCTTATCATGTCTTATCTCGCATATATTAATTCCAATTATCATTTCTGATTTTATTTCAATCCCAATTCCATTTTTTCATTTTATATCTAAATTTAAATTTATCATATCATATCTTATCTCGCATATATTAATTCCAATTATCATTTCTGATTTTATTTCAATCCCAATTCCATTTTTTCATTTTATATCTAAATTTAAATTTTATCATATCATATCTCTTATCATGTCTTATCTCGCATATATTAATTCCAGTTATCATTTCTGATTTTATTTCAATCCCAATTCCATTTTTCATTTTATATCTAAATTTAAATTTTATCATATCATATCTCTTATCATATCTTATTTCTTTTCTCTTTCCTTTTTCTTATTTTATTTTATTTTCTTCATAAAGTGCATTAACATTTTATTTGCTTAGTAATTTATATATAAAAATGAAAAAAGCATTTCATATATATGTAATCTTTTTTTTTCTTTTAAAATAAAAAGAACCAGTTTGATATTAGGTTAGTTTTTTTTAAAAAAAAAAACAAAAAAAAATTTATTACTAGAAGAGAATGAGAAAGAGAGAGAGAGAGAGAGAGAGAGAAGAACTAGTTGAAATAAAGCTGGTCATTTTTTTTTTTTTTAAATTCTTCATGAAAATAGTTGAAATATTTTATTTGTTAACAATTCTACCGCAATACTATTTAACAATTCCGTTGTAATACTATTTAAATGACAACTATTATCATTTATATTTCAAATAAATTTGTTTATTTTATTTTTTTTCGCCCTTTATTGTTTATTTGTTTATTTTTGTTTCTTTTTCATTCATTTTTTTTTTTTTGAAAAGAAAAAATTTTGTTTTTACCTTTAATAATTATATATTTATTAATTAATAATTCTTTTTTTTTTTGTTTTAATATTATATAGATAAAATATAAATAATTTTTAATTAGTATTTTATTTTAATTACTAGTAATAAATATTGTTATCAATTAATACTTCTTTTTTCTTTTAGTATTATATAGATAAAATATAAATAAGTTTTTTAATTAGTATTTTATTTTAATTACTAATAATAAATATTGTTATCAATTAATACTTTCTTTTTTCTTTAGTATTATATAGATAAAATACAAATAAGTATTTTTAATTAGTATTTTATTTTAATTACTAGTAATAAATATTGTTATCAATTAATACTTCTTTTTCTTTAGTATTTATAGATAAAATATAATAAGTTTTTTAATTAGTATTTTATTTAATTACTAATAATAAATATTGTTATCAATTAATACTTATTTTTTCTTTTAGTATTATATAGATAAAATACAAATAAGTATTTTTAATTAGTATTTTATTTTAATTACTAGTAATAAATATTGTTATCAATTAATACTTCTTTTTTTTTTTAGTATTATATAGATAAAATACAAATAAGTATTTTAATTAGTATTTTATTTTAATTACTAGTAATAAATATTGTTATCAATAATACTTCTTTTTTTCTTTTAGTATTATATAGATAAAATACAAATAAGTATTTTAATTAGTATTTTATTTTAATTACTAGTAATAAATATTGTTATCAATAATACTTCTTTTTTCTTTAGTATTATATAGATAAAATACAAATAAGTATTTTAATTAGTATTTTATTTTAATTACTAGTAATAAATATTGTTATCAATTAATACTTCTTTTTTCTTTTAGTATTATATAGATAAAATACAAATAAGTATTTTTAATTAGTATTTTATTTAATTACTAGTAATAAATATTGTTATCAATTAATACTTCTTTTTTTCTTTAGTATTATATAGATAAAATATAAATAAGTATTTTTTTTTTAATTAGTAATTATTAGTAATAAATATTGTTATTATTTTTCATTTCTTTTTTTTCTTCCTTTTTTATTTTATTGTTTTTTTAATTATTTTATTGTTTTTGGTATTTTTTGATATTCTAATTCTATACAATATGCGTATATTTTAAAAAAAAAAAAAAAAAAGATTAGAATTTTTATAGAAAGTAAAAAAAAAAATGTATAAAAATTTAAAAAAAAATATGTATTTTTTAAATTTATTTTATAAATAGAATATATTACAAAACAGAAATGTAAGTCTTAAATAAAAGAATAAATTATTTTGATTTTATAAATGGAATATAATTAATAATTTATAACTTAAAATAATTGAATTTACTTCCTTTTTGCAATTTTTTTTTGCAAATATGTAAGTAAAATATGTATTATTTAAGACTTTTTTTTTTTTTTTTAAGACTTATAATCACTTAACTAAAATTTATTTTAGAATATAATTAATTAAATGTAAGATCTTTGCATTTTTGGTTTAATTGGAAAATTTTTGTATATTATACAAATATATAAATTATATTTTATCAATTATTGTATTATTTATATTTATATTAATTATTGTACTATATTATATTAATTATTGCATTATATTGTATTAATTATCATATTACATTCATATTGTATTAATTACTGCATTATATTATATTAATTATTATATTGTATTAATTATTGTATTACATTATATTAATTAATTATTATATTATATTAATTATTTAGTATATTATATTATATCAATTATTGCATTATATTATATTAATTATTATATTGTATTAATTATTGTATTATATTATTGTATTAATTAATTATTATATTATATTAATTATTAGTATATTATATTATATCAATTATTGCATTATATTATATTAATTATTATATTGTATTAATTATTGTATTATATTATATTAATTATTTAGTATATTATATTAATTATTGTATTATATTTGTATTAATATTATATTATATATATTTCAAATAAGAGACAAATTATTTTGTCAACATAATTTATACAGCTTTTTAATACGAAAAAAAAAAGAGAGAGGGAGAAATATTTAGATTGTGAACAAAGAGACAGGTGACAACTTTGTTTGCATTGTTTCATTAAATCTCTTATTCTATGACTCTCTCTCTCTCTCCCTCTCTCTCTTTCTCTTTTTTATCTTCACTCTTTCTATGTGCAAATATTATAAAAATTTTTTTTTTATTTCCTTGAAATTAAAGCCTAAGAATTTACCAAATTATTTTATATACAAAATGAAATAATTATTTTATTCCATAAATTTTAAAGTCAATAAAATTTCAAATAAATTTTTTGAACTAAAAAAAAGAGAAAACAAACAAACAAAAAAAAAAAAAAAGAAAAAATAAATAATTTTATATGTTAAAATTATTGCAATCAATTTATTCTCAAAATGTATTAAACAATCAAAAAAAAAAAAAAAATTTTTTTTTTCTTCTTATTTTAATAAAATTTAAAATAATAAATTTTACATTTTACATTTATATGCATGAATTAATAACAGAAATTTATTCAAAATTCATTTTATTATTTATTAAATACTTTAATAAATTTTTACATAATCATAATTTTATAATTTAACTAACATTAAAGTAATAAAGCAAAAAAAAAAATCGATAAATCATTATTTTACTTTTTAAAAATAAGTTATTACCTAAGATTAATTAATTATTACTGCTATTAGTAATTTTTCTTCAAATAAAATAAATATTTTAAATTATAATTGGTGAAAAAAAAATTATGAAAAAGAAAAAGGTAAATAAATGTAAATAAAGCTATTTTAAATCTATAGATGTAAAAAATTTTTCTGACTTTTTACTAGTTTTAAAAAAAAGAAAATCTAATTATTACAAAAAATTTAAGTCCAATATTGCTATGTTCATTAGTGCCTTTTTTTTTTTTGCTAAACCGGTTTTCAATAATCCGGAATTACGAACAAGTAACACAGTAACAAATTGTAGCATTTAAACTAGTTTAATAAAATTTTTTTTTTTTTCTTTTGTTAGCAATAAGCAAAATAACAAAGAAAACCAATTTTTTCTTTTCTTTTCTTTTTAATTTAAATAATGCAAATTTTTAATTATTTACTAATTGTTCGTAATTATTTGCCTAAAAAAAAATTGACAGTTACTATTACCATTTTACAGCTATTATTATATTATTATTATTATTATTATTATTATTATTATTATTATTATTATTACTATTATCACTGCAAAAAATTACTTTTACAATTTGTAAAAGAGTATTTAAAAAAAAAGTCAATTGGATTAAAAAAAAAGACAAATTTAATTTTTAATAATTGCTTTAATTTATTTAATAATCGAATATTTATTTACTTTTAATTTATTTAATCATCGAACATTTATTTACCTTTAATTTATTTAATAATTGTTTATTTACGTTTAATTTACTCAATAATCGATTATTTACTTATCTTTAATAATTTTAATTAATAATCGACTATTTATTTACTTAATTTTTTCAAAATTTTGTTGACAATAATTTTAAAATAATTTTGTTGACAATTTTAATTGCTAATTGAATGCAATATAATATAAATTATTGTTAAATTAATTTCTAAATTTATTTTACATTTATTAATTTTAGCTGTATTTATATAAATTACATCGATGCTATAATAAAATAATGAATGAATAAATTTTTGCTCAAATATTAGATTGAATAATTAAATATTTTTTTTTTTCACAAATAAAACAAAATAAAAATTTTTATCAACCAAAATAATAGATTTATTATTGTGATAAAAAAAAAAAAAAAAAGGAAAGAAAAACTTTTAGTACTAATAATGAAATAAAAATGATTTGATGACATTATAATTTTATGATTGTAACCCTAATATTGTCATTGAAATTGAGGTTAAACATTAAATATCATTATAAATTGAATTAAAATTAATTTAAATACATTAAATTTAAATTAATTTAAACTTCATTCATTCATTTTTCAATCACTTGTTTTTATTTAACAAATAAATATAAATAAATAAATAAACCTCTCTCCCTATCTCTCTCTCTCTCTTTCTCTCTCTATCTCTCTCTACCTCTCTCTTTAAAAAAAGAAAGAGAGAAGAGATATGATGAAAAAAAAAAAAAAAAAAAACAGAAATATTTTAGATAAAAAATTTCAAAATTAGATACAAAATAAATAATTATCAAAACTTTTATAACTAACATTTATTTATTTATTTTTTTCTTAAATTTTAATTTTATATATTATTACTAATAGTCGTTATATTCAATTTTTTTTCATTTATTATTTTAAATAGTAATATTAATTAATTAATTAATTAGTAAATAATAAATTAAAATAATGCTAGTATATGCTTTAAGAAATTCAACATTTTGAAATAAAAAAAAAAAAAAAGAAAATAACTCTAAGATTTCTTTTTTGTTTTATTTTATTTTATTTTATTTATCAAATTGATTATTAACAAAAGAATGAAAAAGAGAGAGAGAGAAGGAGAGAGAAAGAGAGAGAGAGAGAGAGAGGGAAAAAATAAGTATTCCAATTTGTTATGAATTATGATGAATTTATTATTCCAATTGATATAAAATTGATCTATTGGCCCATTTCATCGTTGATGGTTTGACCTCGATTAGTCATCACTTTTTGGTAGAGATGAATTCATCACAGATTCTCAATTATTTTAATTATTCATCGACAGCAAAATCAACAATCGTTTAGTTATTGTTATTGTCATTGTTGTTTGTTGTTGTTGTTGTTCGTTAACTTATTGTTATTGTTGTTCGTTAAATTATTGTTATTGTTTATTATTGTTGTTTGTTGAATTATTGTTATTGTTTGTTATTGTTGTTCGTTATTGTTGCTTGTTATTGTTGTTTGTTATTGCTATTGTTATTGTTGCCTGTTATTGCTTGCTATTGTTACTGTTTGTTATTATTGTCCGTTATTGTTGTTGCTGTTTGTTTGTTGTTATTATTACTTGTTATTGTTGTTGTTGCATGTTATTGTTGTTGTTGTTTTGTTGTTTGTTATTGTTGCTAGTATTGATACTGTGATATTATTGTTGTTAATTTTTGTCATTTTTATTATAACTGTTATTATTGCTATTACTGTTTGAATTAGATATCATAAAAACGGTTTGTTTATTTTCTCTCT
Source organism: Brugia malayi (assembly GCF_000002995.4). Taxonomy (NCBI): domain Eukaryota; kingdom Metazoa; phylum Nematoda; class Chromadorea; order Rhabditida; family Onchocercidae; genus Brugia; species Brugia malayi. The sequence goes on from NW_025062326.1 coordinate 31,157, forward strand.
TTTTTTCCTCCCTCCTCTTTTGTTGATAATTAGGAAGGAGAAGAGGACAAGGTCATCTTCAAAATCTTTTCATCTACTTATCTTTTCATTTCTTTTAATAGCAATAATAATTATTGTAATTACAACAATAATAGCAATGACAGTAATTACAATAATAATTATTATTACAATGGGAATAAATAAATGGAGTATTTGTTTTCGAAATAGATTTCTATTAATAATATCTTATTGAAATTTTTGAAAAAACCTTGCAAAAATGATATTTTTGAATTGTAGCAAATTTTTGAGTGAAAATGAAATTATAATTGAAAGTTTATTTCAAATTATATAACAATTATTAATTGATTTATTGATTGATCGATCGATTGATTGTAATATTTGATTAAAACATAAACAGAAAAGATAAATTGAGTGTCGGCATAATTTTCTTTTTCTCATTCTCTCTCTCCCTTTCTTTTCCCTCTCTCTCTCTCTTTCCTTTTTTATATATTCATTTTATTTGTGTGTACTCTATCGATAGATAAGATCATGTGATAATTTCCTTAACATTATTTATTTATCATTTATCAATTTAAACTTTATCAGATAAGTTTATTATGGCGTCTAACAGTTCGGAAATTGATACGAATTAATTTTTTCCATCCCCAATGATACTAATCTCTATTCTGGATACTAATCTATCTGTAGTGATATGCTTATCACTTGATCATGGATCATTCTAGATGCTAATCTATCTGTAGTGATATGCTTATCACTTGATCATGGATCATTCTAGATGCTAATCTATCTGTAGTGATATGCTTATCACTTGATCATGGATCATTCTAGATGCTAATCTATCTGTAGTGATATGCTTATCACTTGATCATGTATCATTCTAGATACTAATCTATCTGTAGTGATATACTTATCACTTGATCATGGATCATTCTAGATGCTAATCTATCTGTAGTGATATGCTTATCACTTGATCATGGATCATTCTAGATGCTAATCTATCTGTAGTGATATGCTTATCACTTGATCATGGATCATTCTAGATGCTAATCTATCTGTAGTGATATACTTATCACTTGATCATGGATCATTCTAGATGCTAATCTATCTGTAGTGATATACTTATCACTTGATCATGGATCATTCTAGATGCTAATCTATCTGTAGTGATATGCTTATCACTTGATCATGGATCATTCTAGATGCTAATCTATCTGTAGTGATATGCTTATCACTTGATCATGGATCATTCTAGATGCTAATCTATCTGTAGTGATATGCTTATCACTTGATCATGGATCATTCTAGATGCTAATCTATCTGTAGTGATATGCTTATCACTTGATCATGTATCATTCTAGATGCTAATCTATCTGTAGTGATATGCTTATCACTTGATCATGGATCATTCTAGATGCTAATCTATCTGTAGTGATATGCTTATCACTTGATCATGGATCATTCTAGATGCTAATCTATCTGTAGTGATATGCTTATCACTTGATCATGTATCATTCTAGTGATATACTTATCATTTGATCACAGATCATTCTCTTACTATGAAATGATCTATGATCGATTTTTTCAATTAATCTTAGTGAGATTTGAATGAATGACAAGGATAATTAATTGTTGATCCGATAGTTCTGTACAGATAATTTAAATACTATAATTCTTATACATTTGTTACATTTTTCATTTAAAAAATTTTAATTTATGATTTTAATTCTGAATGTTATTGATTACGTATGTAATTTGTAATTTAAAATTTAAAATGGTGGGAAAAGATTTTGAAAATCTGTTTAATTCTAATATTTTTAATAGCAAATATATAATTTAGAAAATATAATTTAGAATTACACAACAAAAATAATTTATCTATGTGTACGTTTACGTGTACGTATGCTACTATGTACACGTATACGTGTATGCATGTGAAAGTTGAAGCGAAATTTCAATTTACTACTCAAATACAGTTTGAAGGAAAGTTTTATAGTAACGGTATAGTACATAATTTGAAGTAATAACACGTTCGTACGCATGTATGTATGTCTTTGTGTATGTGTACGTGTGCGTGCATATGTATATAAAAAACGGTATAATACATAATTTTTTTGAAGTAACAACACGTTCGTACGCTTGTATGTGTGTCATACGTGTGCGTGTATATATATGCATGCATGTATATATACGTTGCATGTTTGTATGTTTTGTGTTTATATATGTATGTATGTATACACGTGTGAATATACGTACGTATGCAGGCAGATGTGTGTGTATTTGTATGTATGTGTGTATGTGTGTATGTATGTATGTATGTATGTGTTAAGATGGAAGCTATATAGTGGCGCGATAATTCAAAATCAGAGATCAAGCAAATATGGATTCGAAGTGAATGTCTGTGTATGTATGTATCTATGTATGTCTGTGTATGTGTGTATGTGTATGGATGTATGTACAATCAGTTCAGATTTATATTTTTACCTATGATTGCGTGGTAGTATATATCGTTGTCAGCATTTTGACAAAATTATTCACTTGTTTACCGTGTACTTACGTGATTTACGTATTTACGTGTAACTTTTTTTTTCTACAAAATGTAAAATTATTCTCTCTTCTCGTCAATAATTGCAATATTTTTTGCATATAATGTATAATATTATTGATATAAAAGCAAATTTTTGAAAAGTTAAATTAATTAAATTTCGATAAGTTTTAAATTATTACATAAATTTTTTTTTTACATTTAAATTTTAAAGTTAAAATTATTTAGGAAATGAATTTGTTTGTGTTTATCTTATTTGAAGTTTACATTATATGTAGTAAATCTGTGTGTAATTATAACAAAATTTTTTAATGTTTAAAATTTAAAAAAAATAGCAGAAAAAAATTTGTTAAAAAAAAAGAATTAAATTTAACAATTGTAATATATTTACAAAAAAAGAAAAATTTGCTTCATTTAAATTATCGATTCATTTCTAATTTAATTTAATTATATTAGTTTAAAAAAAAAAAAATTATTTAGTTATATTTAAAAAGTTATCAATGAATTTATTATATAGTATAATTTGAATAATTTAATAAAATGACGTATAAAATAAATATTTAATGATTTTATAAGATTATAAATTAAATGAATTTATTTTTTAATAAATTTTTAATTATCAATTTTTTCATTTCGTTTTCATATAATCACAAATTTTCACATAAATTACATATATTTGTGTTTTCTTTTTTCTTTTTTATATGTTCAATAATTCATAACTGAATTTTAAATTAAAGTTGATTAATGATTATTCCATAAAAATTTTATCCTCTAAATTAATTGTTAATTAAAAATCGGAGAAAAAAAAATTATTTGGAACGAATGCAAATAATATCAAATATTTTACAAATTATATTTGATTCGGGCGCAATTGTTCTTTTTTTTTATCATACGTAATTGACGTAATTATGATTTTTTATGATATGTAATCGACGTAATTATGATTTTTTATAAATATTTTACAACTTATATTTGGTTTGAGCGCAATTATTCTTTTTTTTGTCATACGTAATTTACGTCACTACGATTTTTTACGACACGTAATTGACGTAATTGTGATTTTTTATGATAGATAATTATCTAATTTATTTGAAGTAATGGATAAATTTGTACTGCTATTTAATCTTTCTTCCTGTTCGTCTGCTTTTGTTCATTTATTTACTTAAATACTTTAATTCAATTATTTATAAATGTACTTATATATTCTTGTAATATTATTTAGCAAAATTTATTTGTAATTAAAATAAATTTTATTGAAACAAAATCTTTGTTATAAATCACATTTAAAATATATTTAATTTCCCATTGATTTGATAAAAAATTCCCAGAAACGAAGTTTAAATAATTTAATTATTTAGCAAAATACTTTTTTCTATCGTTTTTTTTTTTTTTTTTTTTGTTATCATTAATTAATTATTTATCAAAATAGTTTTGTTATAATTTCTTAAATTAGCTATTGTTTCAATTGTTTACTTAATTATAATAATTATAAACATTTAACACTTTTAATATTTTACAAATAATATTTTTAAAATGATCAAAGGTTAAAAACATTTACTTTTCCTTTTTTTTAATTTATTTCTTTCTCGACCTAATTTTATCTGTTAAATTTGAAAATTTTATATATATATATTTTATATATATATATTTTAATTTGTATATATATGTATATATATTTTAATTTGTAATTTATATATATATTTTAATTTGAAATATTCAAACGTAAATTATGCTATTTGAACACGTAATTGACGTAATTATAAATTGAAATGTTACATATAAATATATCATAAATGTGTTATTATTAAAATAAAAATTATTTCACATCAAATTATATTTGATTGTTATTATTTCATTTTTTTTTTTTTTTTTTTGTTGCTCTTTTCAAAAAATTCAAATTTACATTTTTGCAATTAAAATGAGGCAAATTTAATTTTAACCAATTTGAAAAATTTAATTGTTAAAAATTTTGAAATCGTTTTTTTTTTTTCTTTTCTCTTTTTTTGCAAATATTTTAATATTTTCAGTGGTGTTAACAAATAATAGTCAAATCAAATCAGACGGAGGATATTTTCTCTCTGCTAAAATATACGAAGAATAGAAACGAGAGAGAGAGAGAGAGAAAGAGAAAGAAAGAAAAGAAGAAAGCTGAATTATTTATGATAACAAATATATTTTATTTTATTTGTAAATAATTGTAAATCATATTCGAATTTGATTATATTATCACCAATAACAACAATAACAATATCAACAATCAAAAAAAAGAATTTTTTTTTTTGAAATTTAAAAAGAGCAAACAAACTTTATCCGGAAAATGTCACCATTCCAATAATATCATCGGTTTTCCGGAGTATGTATTTTAAATTTCTTTTTTCTTTTTTTTTTTTTATTTATTTATTATTCAAGTTTTTTTCTTTTGATCAATTTAATTTAATATAACATTCGAATTGTATTAAAAAAAATAAACAATCATTAATAATTT